>NW_008687499.1:82883-146701 GCF_000695815.1 Acanthisitta chloris | reverse complement strand
TCCCTACAAACCTAGATTGAGGCCAAGTAAGGCTATCTAAAATAAATGGTATTTTAACTCTACCTACTGCTTGCTTCCAGGCTGTGGATGCAATTCTATGAAAAAATGTGATACAGAAAACATGCTGTGATTATTTAAATTTTTTATTATTTCTCTTTGAGGAAAAAAGATAGAGGTAATTGATTGTTTGCTGAGTTTTATGCAATTATTACTGGCAAATTTATAGAATTTTAATCTTGTGATTGGTCATCTCTGCATTACTATTGTTTCTAATTAGTAAATAATTTTGCAAAGAATCTCTTAAAAAATCAGTAACAGCATAAAAAGATCAATGGAAACTGCAGAACAATGTATTTTCCTTCTCTTCCCAAGGCTTTGTCTTTGAGTCTCAGTTCCAAAAAAAATCTGGCTTCATTCCTGATTGATGCAATACAGACATGGCAAGCCCATTTGTCTGTGGGTGTTCAGAATACTTTACATTCTCCTTTTTCTGACATACTTTAAACAATGAAACCTTATTTGCAGTCTTTCTCATGAACTATGTAGTGATAATTTTTCCTCTTTCTGTTTTTGATTATCATCACACCTAAGCACTGTCCTGAGAAGTTGGGGAGCTCGTTAGTGTTGTATACAGTTCAGAAAAGGAGCTTCTAACTGTGCATGGGGGAATGAAACCACATGCATTTACCTTTAATAATCCCAGTGGTTTTGATACAGACAGTTGTATTATCTGTTGAACAGCTCTTTTGAAATCTTATGGCTCTTATTTTGTTCTATTGTTTGCTTTTCAGAATTCAGTGTGACAGCCTGTATTTCAGCCCAAATAAAGTACAGAATTTGGCACCCATCCTTTAAAAGGATTCTTATCCCTTTATAAAGATGGATAGCTTGGTCATGGAAAGCAGAATATAGCCTCTGAAAGAAATGGGAACAATGTACAAATGAGGCAGTAAAAATAAATGACACATTAGATTCACTAGCCAAGCAAGATGCTAAAGTCTACATAAAGGCAAAGATGCTGACTTCACAGGACCCATTGAGCAGAGCTTCTGTAGGCAGAAGCAATTTACAATTATTGGTACATTAATGACAGTATGTGATAAGTGAATTACTGGTACATTGGTAAATGCTATTCTCATTAAAAGTCAATCTATTGTTGGCACCAAACATAGTTTTCAGAGATGCCTACATATTGAACCATTAAAAAATTGTCATCCTCAGCTATCATCTGGCGAGAAGAATCTCAGCTGAGGAGTGAAACCTTATTTTAGTAGGTGCTGTAAAGTAAATATTTTTAAGCCACTGGAAAGATATGTATATATCTAAGATTCTGAAAGACACCCTTCTATTAATTTCCTGCAGAAAGGTAGAGGAAGTAGGTTAGCAATCTATGAGTTACAGGTTCCAGCTGTAAAAGTGCAGGTAATTTTGAAAAATGAAGTGCCTTGGTAAGAGGTTTTGGGGCATTTTATATTTCAGGTGCTAGAAAGATATTCCTAGAACCACTCCAAGATCTGACCTGCTCAGTCATGGAGTGGATTTGTCTTATAGGTGTTATCCTCATGGTGTTCTTGGTTACTTGTATCCAAACTGGTAAATGGGTTTAGGTTTCCATTTGGTTTAGGTGACCTGCTGTTAGTTTCTGAAGGTAGTATGTTTCTAAAAGACAGAGCCTAGGGAAGGGGACTCCTCTTGAAGATACTGAGCTAGCAAAAATGTGGGGAAATGGACAAATAACTGAATGAGAAATGTTGAGATTTACTCCTCACATAAAGCAGAAGAACTATGCATGTACTCCTAATTTTTTTGTAGTTTTAGACAACTATATGTTTGGAAGGTTACTGTACTTCTCAAGGGGTCTGGTCTAGGAAGTACAATTAGCTAAGCAGACCACTGGTGTTTTTTTTTAGACTGTAGTTGGGCAAAGATTCTAACATCGAATGACCCTTGGAAAGCACTCTCTGATCAATGATGGATCAAAGTGTATTCTCTTTGGCTTCTTGATTATGCATGCACCTGCCAGCAAAGATTTGTCTCAGCAATTTGACTGAAGTGCTAAGTCTCTGTGAAACGTGAAGGGTCCCCAGGAGATGTAAATAGGAACACTAGGATACATACATCCCAGAAAAGGGATTTGTGGCTGAGGAAGAGGCCAGTGCAATGTGCAGAACAACAGGAAAGAAGAATTTGCTGAGTCAGCCAAGAGGTTCCATTTATTTTATTGTCTCTTTTGTTATTAGTCATAAAGGTCCACTGATAGTAAACATAATTAGACTTAGTGTTTTTCACTCTGAGTTTAAAATAGCTATGGACTGTGATAATATCCCTGCTACCTTACTGATTGTTTCATATTTGCATGTTTTCTTATTAGGTGGCTATTGGGACATCTGACATTTTGTAGTAAAGACCCTTTTTGATTCCCGGATTGTTCTGAACTAAGTTCAGACGTGACTGAAGGGGAGTTGTTAAAGCAGTAGTGTGGTACAGTAAGGCACTGATGCCTCAGAAACTTAATGGGAGCACAAATGTTTCTGAGAAACCCATAGGCCCAAGTAAAAGAAGGACAGGTATTTGTATGACTGTGATGTGTAAATGCTCTGCATTGCTTAGGGATGGGTGCTGTGCCTCTGCTGACAGCCTGTAAAAAGGCTCTGGTACTGCTTGAGTCTCAGTGTCTTATAATGAAGCTGATTAGAACTAAAGGCTTCCTCCTGCACTGCATTTGGAAAACATACCCTCAGTGAAGAGCAGGCTCATTCAGGTTTTAGCAAGCTCCTTAGGGGGTCTTTTCTTCCTGGAATAACTTCCATCTTCTTGGATTATTCTTCAATCACACTTTCTGCAATGCCATCATGTTTCTCATTGACATGTTGACATAATTGTAGTAAGTTATCATGTAAAGAGGTATTGCACACAGATTGAAAGCATTGGATGTCTTGTGATCCTTCAAGAATCTCTTAGGAATGTTAATGAATCCCATTGTTACTCATTCCATCAACAGCCTTTGGGGTTATTTTTTTTAAGAAAAAGATGAAGTGCAAAATGTTTTAAAATGTTTATTGTAAAGTGCTGAAAGTAGAGCCTTAAAATAAGATCAATACTCTTCTCTGTACCACACAAGTTTAAAAGAGTTTGAAATGAAATTTCAGTTTCCTTAACTGGGGATTCTTATTTTGAAATCATGTTAGAATAAACTGATTTTTTCTCCACTGTGTGCAAAATGAACTACTGTATTTTTACTGATATCCCAATTCACATATTAGTGTTCACATTGCAGAGGAACCAGATTGCCCACCACACATCTGTAACACAAAAATGTTGGAAGTTTGAAGATGTGTTTCATCTCTAAGGCTGTATGTTCTACCCCATGTAGTAGAGTAGAATAAATTAAAATTTGATTTAGTGTTTTTGAATGGCACATCATTCAAATCAAGAAAAAAACATGTAGTTCTCTATTTGAAAGATGTTCTTATGTGTTTTTAAGAAATAATATGATAACCTGAAACTTAAAATAATGGGAAATTGAATGAGAAGATAAATAATTCTTATTCATATACTGCACATGAACATATATATAAAATTTATAAATATTTTATTTGTACATCTATATCTATACATGCAAACACACAAATGCATAGTATCACAGAATCACAGAATATTCAGAGTTGGAAGCGACCCACAAGAATCAAGTTCAACTCTTGGCCCTGCACATCCCCAAGAATCACACCATTTGCCTAAGAGCATTGTTCAAGCATTTCTTGAACTCTGTCAGAGTTGGTGCTGTGAGCACTCAGTGCCTGCCCCTCCACTTCACCTCATGAGGAAGTTATATACAGTGATGAAGTCTCCTCTCTGGCTCCTTTTCTCCAAGCTTAACAGACCAAGTGATGTCAGCTGCTCCTTACATGGTTCCCCTCAATTTCCTTCACCATCTTTGTTGCCATCAGCAAATATGTTCCTGATGTACACACATGTGGGGTGTTTAATGAAAGACTGTCATTTTAACTCTAGATAATTGTGGTGGCTTCTTCAGTGTTTCACCAACACCATGCTTGAGAAATGACAATAGTGGTTAAACTAGTAGCTTTCTGTGGTCTCTTTACATGTTTTCCTCATGTCCTACCTTCTTTTTACTGTGTTTTCAGATAGTTCTTTTCTAGGTTACCTCACCAAATTTTTCTGTCAATACAGAAAATGAGGAAGTGCTTTTGTAAATGTGTAATATAAAAAAGCATTTGACTTCTCCTCTAGTGAAAAGAGACAGTGCAGGACAGAAGAGGCACAGAGCGGATGTTTTGGTCCCAGAATGGAAGCTGAAAGGCATACTAACACACCCTGTGCACACTTGCAATGGTGTCAGGGGACTCAAAACCTTACACTGAGCAGGACGGTGTGTAGACCTAGACAGCAAGAAACACTAAGAAGGACTGAGTTGAAATAATTGCCCATCTCCAGATACCAGAAACTGAAGCAAATTCTTCAGGGAAGCATCTTTATTCTCCCTGGCTGCAGAACATATTCCTTAACAAATGGTACTGTAAGTATTATTCTGAAGAGCCAAAACTCATTCAAGTGAATAACAGATGTGTAAACCAATGCCTTTTATACAACAGTTTAGGTGCTGAAACCCACCCATGGAGCCAGAGACCTGGGCCCAAGTCATTCCTTGCCTTGAAGGAACTCCATTATATCCCATCTCACACCAGAGGGTCTTCACCCTGCCTGAGGCTGCAGAAGGCTGCATGAACTAATCTCTTATTCCTCCTTGTTTTTTCCCTGATTTCGGAAGACGATGTAGAAAGTGATGCTATCCCAGGGTTTGGGTACTTTCTGGGAATGGTAAGTTTGAACATTCCCAGGACACAGATGACCTAGGCCATTCTCTTGATGAGCAGAATCTGTATTTCATTGAATTCTGTACAGGAAGTGAACAATGCTGCCTTGTTTTATATGTTAAGGCAGTCATATGGCTTATATGACACAGCAGTCACATTTTAAGATAAAGCACGTTTTTCACAATTATTTGGGATTTTAAAAACAATTCTCAGCTAAGCGAGTAAATTAAAAATGCAAGTATGTACCTCAAAGACAAGAGAAGGGCAAGATTTCAGGCACTCTGTTTCTGTATTTCCTTCTGGCTGTACTAGATGCAGTTCGCATAGTGTGCTGACTTCTGTGACTCCTTTTTAAAGCTGATTAGATTTTCTAGTTATCATTCAGGAACTTGGATTTATAACTCATATTTTTGATCAGCATTTTCACACCTGGGTGCCTCAGTAACTATAATGTGGAGCAAAAACAGGATGGAGGGGAAGGCACATTTCCCATGTGTGGGTCATTGTGGATGGCAAATATAGCCTCATTATCCTTCTCTTACCACATTTCCCATGGAGAAAACCTAGAGTGAGATTTGCCATTGAGTATTTCAGTGTTTCTCTTATTTATTCACACTGGGACAGTAAGAAAAAGCAGAATAAAATAAAATTCCTCATTTTGTCCCTTGGCATCACTGTTCTGATGTTGTCTTTATTCTACAACTTTCATGTGGTTTCCACTGGGACTGACCACAGCCAGGAAGAGGAGAGAGAAATGTTCTTTTTACAAATGAAAAACATCTGCTGAATGCTGTCAATAGGTCTGCCATCTGAAAGCTTCACTTTTTACCAGCTGCTGCCTCCACAGCCTCTGCCTCTCTCACAAAAATGTTCCGGTTCTGGGGATCAAATGGCAAATATTGAATGGTAGCCATAGGCTCTTTGACAAGTTAGATCAGAGTAAATATTCAGCGATTCCAGCTTAATGCAGTGAAGTAGCTGATATTTTGGATAGACTAAAGCAAAGCTGCCAGTAAGATCAGGCATCACAGTCTGGCCTCTTGTTGTCTTGGAAAGCAGAACAGCCCTTTTTGACCAGGAAAGCAAGCTCTGATAAGCTCTGGAATAGGTTTACGAAAGAGCTGCCAACTCTAGAGGAGATTTGAAAGAACGATAGCCAAATTAGTTATTAGAGAAACAAGATCCTTGGGATTCACTGTCACACCCTCTGACCTCTAGATACCTAAAGTCATTGAGATAAGCTAGTCTATTGAACAGCTGCAGTAACTCGGTGTGGTGTCTTGACCCTGACAGGACATCAGATGTCCACCAAAGCCTCTCTGTCACTCCCCTCCTCAGCTGGACAGGGGAGAGAAAATAAAACAAAAGGCTTGTGGGTTGAGACAAGGGAAGGGAGAGATCACTCAGCAATTACTGTCACAGGCAAAACAGGCATGACTCAGGGAAATTGTTTATTACCAATCAAATCAAAGTAGGATAATGAAAAATAAAATCAAATCTTCAAATTACCTTCCCCCAATCCCTCCCTTCTTCCTGGGTTTATTTTCAGTTCTGAATTCTCTCCCTCCTCCCCTCTCAGCAACACAGAGGGCCCGGGAAAGGGGTCTACAGTCTCTGCTGCTCCTTCCTCCTGAGAGAGAGGACTCCTCACACTCTTCCCCTGTTCCAGTGTGGGGTCCTCCCACAAGAGACAGTCCAATAACTTCCACAATGTGAGCCCTTTCCACAGGCTGCAGTTCTTCACAAAGTGCACCAGCATGGATTCCTTTCTCTGGGTGCAGTCCTTTAGGAACAGACTGTTCCAGTGTGAGTCCTTCATGAGGTAACAAGTCCTGCCAACAAATCTGCTCCAGCATAGCCTCTCTCTCCATAGGGCCACAGGTCCTGCCAGGAGCCTGCTCCAGTGTGGGCTTTCCATGGGGTCACAACCTCCTTCAGGCTCTGGGGTGAGGTC
The DNA here is from genome assembly GCF_000695815.1 of Acanthisitta chloris. Classification (NCBI taxonomy): domain Eukaryota; kingdom Metazoa; phylum Chordata; class Aves; order Passeriformes; family Acanthisittidae; genus Acanthisitta; species Acanthisitta chloris. The sequence goes on along the minus strand of NW_008687499.1, from coordinate 139,912 downwards.
CTCCACAGGCTGTAGGTGGATCTCTGCTCTACTATGGACCTTCATGGGCTGCAGGGGCACAGTCTGCCTCACCATGGACTTCACCATGGGCTGCAGGGGAATCTCTGCTCCTCCCCTCCTCCTTCACTGGCCTTGGTGTCTGTAGGGCTGTTCCTCTCACATACTCTCACTCCTCTCTCCAGCTGCATTTGATGTTGTTGGTGTTTTTTCCCCCTTCTAAAATCCATTACCCCAGAGGCACTGCTACTACTGCTGACGGGCTCAGCCTTGGCCAGGGGTGGGTCTGTCTTGGAGTCAGCTGACATTGGTTCTGTCAGATTGGGGGAAGCTTCTGGCATCTTCTCACAGAAGCTGCCCCTGTAGGTAAACCTTGCCATGAAAACCCAATACACACAGTTTCAGTGGGTACAAATACTTTATGATTAAGTCCAGCAGCACAGAGTGCCAGAAGATGAATCATATAGAATTTAACACAATCAGAAAATTTTATCTGTTAAACATACTTTCTGGCCAGCTCAGCCATTAACAGTTAAACTATAAAAGCATTGGCCTGAATGCTGAATCTAAATAAACTGCAGCAGATAAAACACATTACTTTATGGGATTATTATAGTCCCAAACTTAAGGCCATGGAGCCAAATGTCCAAGTTTTTTCTCCCTTAGTGATTTGCTGCTGAAGGAAAGAAAGGGTTCCGTAACACTGAATAAAGGTAATGCTTTAAGTACACTGATCACACCAACTACTGAAAATAATTATGATCTACAGCTGTCATGATAGCAGCACACTTCCTCCATTGCTAGTCCTAATTCAAACTGATAGAGTCATAGAACCGGCTGAGTTTTGCATAAATCACCAATAGTAATACTCTTTCAAGGGTAATCACAACATTAATATCCCAGGCAGGCAAGAAATAATTAAAATGTAGTAGATTTCATATAGAGGTTTTCACTATAAATGTGAAGCACCTCAGTCAATATAAATGAACAGTGGCTTTAGTTCATAGAAATGAATATTTAAAAACAATACAGTGATGCATTTTCTTTCAGTTGGTTTTTTACTTTGGAAGCTTCATTCTTCTTGACAAGAATGGCTTTTTTTTTTTTCCCCAACTGATATCTTTCATTTTTCTTTTATAAGAGCTGAAATGATGACGCATCTCACACATGCCTCCCCCATCACTGGGCAGCAGTATATCGCTCCGTAGATATATCTCAAATGCATAGATTGCTTTTTCTGTGAAAGGAATCCAACTTCAAACCTTTTTATTATGGGCTGAGCTCAGCTGCCCCTCTTCATGCTGAAGAATTTGTATAAGAAAGCTGAGACACCCCACAGGAGGTGACAATCTGTGGTACACATCTACAGCTGTCGAATAGAGCAGCACTTCAGAGAAATGCATTCACATCCTCTGAGATTTTGTTTTCTAATTAGCTTTGATATATAGCCGTCTCAGAGCCTGACCCTATTCATCCACAAGTTACTGTGACATTTCATTACTGTTTACAGACATCCACAAAAGATTTACAAAAACAAAAGCAGCTCTCCAAATTCCTTACAGATTGAGGTATTTGGATTCAATAGCAGGATAAGTGATTTTAGATTACTAAGGAGGTAGCCAATTAACTATATAATGTTTGATCCTTCCTAGTATGAAAGAAAAAAGAATGAAGTTACAGATTCTTGGCCACTTCTTGGAATTTTATTTGGCTAGAAAATGGCTATTTTGCAAATAATTGAATTGAATGCAGAGGGATAATGATGGAAACTCAACGGCTTTACCATTTTAAAATAAGTAATGTACTGCCTGTGAATAAGGCAATGGCACAGCCAAATGCCAATGTTGGAGAGTTACAGTCAAAGCCAGGCTTTGACATCTGGCCCCTGAGCTTGCCAAGCTTATTCAATGAGGGATTGCAATGGATGACTGTGTTAAAGGAGAGAGAGAGAGCTGAGTAGGGATGCAAAACAACCACCTTTCCCTCCCATTTCTCCTCCTCCTCCACCCCCATATGTCACAGTGCAAGTGAAAAGCACGATATCCTGCCAAATTAACAGTTCAATCCCATGTCTGTGACAACATTTTTGGAACATGAAAGCTGTTCTAAAACCTAAGCTTGTATCAGAGTCTAATCTGTGACCTACGAGATGGGATGTGTTTGGAGTAGAGCTCAGAAAACTGGCCATTTCAAGCCCTACAGAATCAGGTCATTCAAATTCACTGTGATCATGCTGCTTTAAAAATGGTGTTTTCCACCACTGTTATTGCTTGACAGTGTGTTGTGTCAGCAGACTGCTGGTGAAGCAAGGGGTGCCTAATGATACTGCCCATCATTAATGGCTGATTGAGAACTGCTACGCTTCATCTTGTGGTTCTCAGGTAACAGAAGTTGGCCTTTTTTATATTTTTTTATGAAGTATTCTTAATCCATTCTTAAGGGCTTGTTCACTATAGCAAATAACTATCATTTAGAGCCTATGTTTTAATGCTGATGGAAAATGATCTGAATTAAACATAGTGAGTTTGAAATTGATTATTGAAATTGTATTAATCCCCCATGTCTGGAAATTATTATACAAAATGAAACTTACTTTCAGTCACTATAATTTGCTTCCCTTTGGACTTTAGAAGTGACTTAAAATAAACTGAATTTAGTCTTGTTTATTTCTGAATAACAGTGTCCATATAAGAGGTTTAATCTGGTTTTACAGCTCTTTAGATTAACTTTACTGAGAAAGATGATAGAAATTACATGGGAGAAAGTAAATAGAGACTAGAGAAAATCCCTTTAGAGTGTGTAATCTGTATCTTGTTTCCTAACCCTTATTTTAGCCTTTCAACAGAAACTGCAGATTCAGTGGTCATTTTCTGCAATTAAAGTGTCATGGGAATATTGAAATAACTTACGTGTAGGCCTCCATCATGCTAAAAGGTGTATCTATGCTCTTTTACCCTTTAAATCAGTGGATTACACAAAAGTATGAGAGTCAGTCACCTGTGCCAATGTTCACAAGGTACGGGCCTAGAAGAGTAAAGCAGGATATGGCAGAAGGAGATGCCTAGTAACTGTGTTGTTTATCCATTTCTGGGCTCATAAGAGTGTAAAGAGTAAAGTATTTATTTTTTCAGCTTTCCCCAGGGATGCATGCCCCAATTCCCCTACTGCACACATCATTGACTAACAGTGGATATCTGCAGGGTGAACATGCATGCTTGAGATTACCACTGTGCTGGTTTTGGCTGGGATAGAGTTAATTTTGTTCACAGTGGCTAGTATGGGGCTATGTTTTGGATTTGTGTGTACAGGGTTGATAATGCAGAGATGTTTTGGTTATTACTGAACAGAGCTTATACAGAGCCAAGGCCCGGCCTTTGCTGTTTTCTGTACGGCCCCATTGGCAAGGAAATTGTGGATACATGGGAGACTGGGAGAAGACACAGCTGGAATAGGTGACCCAACCTGACCAAAGGGATATTCCGTGCCATGTGGCATCATGTTCAGTATATAAAGTGGAAGGAAGAAGGAGGAGGGGGGGGACACACACGTTTGGACTGATGGTGTTTGTCTTCCCAAGTAACCATTATGCGTGATGGGGTCCTGCTCTCCTGGAGATGGCTGAACACATGCCTGTCCATGGGAAGCGGTGAATTAAATCCTTGTTTTGCTTTGCTTGTGTGTGCAGCTTTTGCTCTCCCTATTAAATCATAATTTTCTCAACCCACGAGTTTTCAAGCTTTTGCCTTTCCAATTATCTCCCCAATTTCACTGGTGGGGGAGTGAGAAAGTGGCTGTATGGTGCTTGATTGATGGCTGAGGTTAAATCATGGCAACCATCTAGAGCTTCTTTATGGTCAATGGAAAGAAACAAGACCTTCTAAGGTGCTCTTCATCTCATCCTGAAGTAGATATCAAGTCATGCTCTAAACACGTCTATTTCCCTCCTTACCAAAGGAGTTCTCACCTAGGCCAGACACTGGTGTCTGTTGCTTGGATAACTAAAGTTAAGAGAGATCAGTTTGTCTTCCCAGAGACTCAGATGGATACTAGAGTACAGTTCATGTCCTCTGGTAATGCAAATTCTTTCTCTGTTCAATATGGACAGGTGTGTTTCTGAGAAAAATCAGATTAAAAAAGTGCTGTCATTTTCAGATAGAAGTTTCCTGGTATGCTGATGACCAATATCATATTTAGGAAAATGTGGGTAACTTGTTATCCTCTCCAGGAAAAGGGAAGGTGTGGAGACAGAAACCAGGTTTATTTACACCTCTTCTGTCTGTTTGCTCTCTCAGTACAGGAGCAAACTACTTCAGGAGTTTTAATATTCCAGTGAGGACCACTTTACTTTCACAGACCCAAGGTAAGTGGTTCTTCTCTAACTGCTCAATTAATGAACTGTACTGAGCAGATTTCATCATTCAGTAGATTGTTAAAACTCACCATTTGGTTCTAAGCTTTGTTTATAACTTTATTCTGTCATCAGAAACTCATTTGAAACACTGCACATAAAATTAGTAGAATGAACAATACCAAGTATTTAAAAACTTGTTTATTCCACCTACCTGTTTAAACGCATTTTGCTCAGCTTTTAAATTCATGTGTCTGTGTGAGATACACAGACCAGGCCACCAGCCACTGTTCATATCAGAGGGTTTTTTAAGAATGTCTACACATTAATCTGTCTCCCACAATTTTTGCAAAGGACTTTGCAGGGGATGGCTGTAATGGCCTTGTTCCTTGCTTGTGAATGACTATGAAAGATCCGATGTGTAAGTAGCCTCTGCTGCCCAATTATCACAGATGGTCCAGAAATGATGCATGCACTCCTGCTTAATGAGCAGTGATTCCCACCATGCTTCAAACTGCCCATGGTTTTAAAGGAACAAAAAGGACAGTGCGGTGGTCTGAAGCACCCTCTTTTTATTCTTCCCTTTTAAAAGGACTGGAAGAAAATGCAAGGTGTACTTTTTCTTATAATACAAGTAGCAATTTGGTTAGCTCCAAGCAGTGCCTGAAGCTAATGTTAAGTATGTGCTGCCAGTTCAGGCCTTGACCCTTTCAAGTATGAATCTCAGTTCTCCAAGCTGGTCTATCAGTAACAGTATTCTGCAGAAACCCTAAGTGAAACCGTTCCAGGTGATATCTCTGCCAGACTCAAGTATAGCTCTGAGATCAATGGGGTGACATATCTGGGCAACTGTTTATCTGTTCACCATCTGCATCGTACAAAGATGCAAGATTTCAAGTAAACTTCTGTATGTACTCAGTACCCCGGGACTTCTGGCCCCTGAGCAATTTATTAAGTTTGTCATTGTGTTGCCCTGTGGTGCATTATTAAGTGTCATGTGGGGATTCCCTCTCAGTACTACAGCATTTTGAAGAGCATCCCATTGTCTCTAACAGACAAAGGGCCAGATTCAGCTCTCCAAGGAGCAACACTGCCAGACAGTCTGGCAGTCTAGCATGAACTGTTTAGGACATTGATTGATGGAATCCCTTGGGAGTCAGTCCTCAAGGGTAAAGAAGTTCAGGAAGGTTGGGAATGTTTTGAAAAAGATTTGTTAAACATTCAGGAGCCAGCTGTCCCTATGTGTAGGAAACCAAGTTGTTGAGGAAAAAGACCAGCCTGTTTAAATAGAGAACTTAGGGTGGAGCATGGGGAAAAAAAAAAAGAGAATGTATCATCTCTGGAAGGAGGGTCAAGCAAGTTGGGAAGAATGTAAGGATGCCAAAAGGTCATGTAGGGAGAAAATTAGGATGCCCAAAGCCCAACTGGAACTTGATTTAGCTGTTAAAGTCAAGGACAACAAAAAGTTTTTAAATACATTGGGAGCAAAAGGAGGGTCAAGAAGGGTGCCCATCAGTTGATAAATGCAGAGGGTAGTGTAGTGATGAGGGATGAGGATAAGGCAGAGATAGTCAATGCCTTCTTTGCCTCTGTCTTTAATGTCAAGATCAGTTGTCTTCAGGATACCCAGCTCCTAGAGCTGGAAGTTGGTGACGGGGACATGAGTGAAGCCCCTGTCATCCAAGAGGAGATGGTTAATGACCTGCTATGCCTATTGGATGCCCACAAGTCCATGGGCCCTGATGAGATCCATCCCATGGTAATGAAGGAACTGTCAAAAGAAGTTGCTAAACCACTTACAACCATCTATCAGCAGTCCTGGATAACTGGAGAAGTTCCAGCTGCCTGGAAATTAGCAAACATGACACCCATCTATAAGAAGAGTCAGAAGGAGGATATGGGAAACTACATGCCTGTAAGCCTAACCTTGGTTCTGGACAAGGTCATGAAGGAGATCATCCTGAGTGCCATCTCATGGCATATGCAGGGCAACCAGGGGATCAAGTCCAACCAACATGGATTTATGAGAGGATTTACTTCTCCTCATTAAGTTCAACAAGATGAAGTGCAAGGTCCTACATCTGTGCTGTGGCAATCCCAGGTACACCTACAGGTTGAGTGGGGAAGTAATTGAGACTAGCAGTGAGGAGAAGGACTTTAAAAAGGGCATTGAGGCACTGGAGCAAATCTAGTGAAGGGCAATGAGGCTCATAAAAGGCCTAGAAAACATGTTGTACAAGGAATGGCTGAGGGAATTGGGTTCATTCAGCCTTGAGAAGAGGTGGCTCAGGAGTGACCTCATGTGTCTCTTGAACTACCTGAAAGAGGGTTGTAGAGAGATGGGGGATGGTCTCTTCTGCCATGCCTGCAGTGAGAGGTCTAGAGGGAACTGCCATAAGCTGAGACAGGGGAGATTCAGGTTAGATGCTAGGAAACATTTTTTCACTGTTAGGGTCATCAGGCACTGGAATAGATTGTTCAGGGAGGTGATGAAGTCACTGTCCCTGGAACTATTTAAGAGGCATCTAGATCTGATTCTGGAGGATGTGGTTTAGGGTTTAGGGGTTACAGCAGAGTGGCAGGCTAATGGTTGGACTTGATTATCTTAGAGATGTCCTCCATCCTTGATGATTTTATGATTCTGTGACTTCCTGAGTGTAGGTCAACTGTGGCAGTGACAACCAGAAGAGGAACTGGACTCAGCGGCAAAAGTAGAGCCATCTGGAGAAACAAGAAGTGTGGTGAAAGTAGGGCAGCAAGCAAAGAATCACCTCTCTAGCACTCTGCACAGCTTCATATTTAAAGCATTTTATTGCATTGCTAACATCACACTTCTGTCCAAGTAACCAGCCAGCCAGAATTCATGCAGCAACTAGGGAAATGTTGTCCGCATATCCAGATGTGCATATGTGTCACTAAATTGGAAACACCAGGACTCTATGTGAACTGCATCTGTGTATTCCAGAGGATGGTGGCTGACGATCAAAGCCTGGAATCAATTTTTCTGGCCTTCCTACTGGAGATTTGACTTGTCAGAATTTTGGCTGGGCCTGGAACAGGACATCACTGTGTAAAACAAGATCAAGGCACAGTTGAAAATTTTCTGGATGGTGTTTGTAAGTCTTATGGCTCTGCCCAGTTTCACTTTCAAAGACTTTGGGAACAAAATAGTGTTTAAGAACTTTGGATGTAGGCTGCATACAATTTGGTACAAAGGAGTGCTTCTCCTTTCCCTCCCCATTGTGTCTGGCTTGCTCAAGCAGCATAAAGGCTTGAGCTTTAGTGACAAAATGTTCTCAAGTACCCAAAGTTATGCTCTTGTGAAAGGCTGGGAATGTTACCACTTAGTCTGAACTGAGAATCCAGCTGTTTATTTCTCCCAGAAAACTTGACAATTCACTTTCAAACATACACTGACAAAGGAGGTCCTCATCTGCACAGTGACAGCTGACGCAGTATCTCAGGAGACCAGAGCCACCAGTGCACCCATTCAGCAAGACTGGCTCTGCCTTAACTCAGCAGAGCACTATGTTGTTCTGCAAGTCACGAGCAAGGACATTGTGCTGGGGCCTATAGGGACGAAAATGCAAGCTTGATGAACCAGAAGGACAGGAGCAGGGATCACTTTTTCTGTGTAACAATAGTACCTTCTGGAGGACAGGGCAGATGTGGTACCAGTTATTCAGCTGTTTATTGACTTGGATAAAATCCCGGAAAGAATCCTGGGGATTAATATCAGAGCCCAAGTCTTCTGTTTTGCAGGTGAATGCCCTATCACATTTTCTGAAATGCACATGCACTCTGATTTTGCACAGAATCTGAATAGCTTTGCTATATGGTGTGATCCAGTCAAGAAGATGCATGGACACTGACTGCATCCAGATTAACCTTTTTGCTTGTAGACATAGAAGGCACCAGAAGGTGTTGTTTGCAACCACACAAGCTGAAGAAGGAAGTGGTCTTGGTTTTCTACTTTCTACATTGCCAGCTTGGTACTTTCAACTCTGTTTACTGCAAAGAAGGGACTGTGTCTATCCTTGCAAAAACTGACTGTAGCTTTCTGTCTAGTGAGCAGGATACTGTGCTGTGGCTCCTTACCTTATGCATGCATATATATATGTGAGTCTCTGTGTGTGCATGCATGTATGGATATGAAAATATGTATGAAGCTATATTCCTTTATTCTTGCCTCAGTTAAACTCTGTTGAGGAACGGGGTTTGAGTCCTTCCATTGTACTTATTGTCTCCCAATGACTAGACTTAGATGACTGCTATTCAAGGTATCGTCTGTTTCTGACTGCCCTTTTGAAGCCAAATCTCAGCTCTGGGTTTCACCACAAGAGCCAGGAGCCCTTGCAGAAGAATTTAAGAGCTTTATTTTCAAGTACCTATATATTTTATTGGATTCGGACCTCAGATATCAAAACAGACTTCTTGTCTGCTTCTCAGGTAATGTAATGCTATGAAGAATATGATTGACATATAATGTGGCAAATTAGTTATATACCAACAGGAGCTAAAGAGCCCAAAGGTCAAAGGAAAGACATGTTTAAGGTTTTGCACCATGTCATTATGTGAACCTGCATTTGGGGAGAGGAAAGAGGGGATTAAAGGTTTCTCACAGTTGGGCCACATTCTTTCCATGATTATTTAAGCATTACACGAAGCAGATTCTAGCTCACGCAAATACCTGATTAGTGCATATAAGACTGGCATGGAGCAGACGTTCTGTGTGTGAGGTCAAATGTTTTTCTGGAATGAAATGTGCTTATGAAAAGTGTTCTGGTTCACCAGGGGAAGGTTTAGTCACCTTGATTCCTTCCTGGATTTTTTTTCTTGGTTCAGAATGGTGTAGACATCACAGAGTTTATGAAATGCCTGAGTGAAAAATTCTTGCTTAAGTACCTATATTAGCACAGAGTGTGGAAACGTAATCTTATAGGCAGTTTATTCTGGTAAAAGATGCCAATATAAAGGGTGGTGTTTAGAAATATGGTGTAGTGCTGCCTATAGAATAGTTCCTTTTTCAGGTATGAGCTGCCTGTTTGTTAGGTAGCTTTGACAATCTAATTTCAGTAGTACAGACTAAGCTACAGAGAGTCAACTTATAAGCCATACAGTTTTTGGTTTGCCAGAAATTCTTGTATGCCTAGTGAATCTAGATCAGTGCTTTAGTGCAGAGCATTTGTCCCTGTGTACCTTACTCTGTGTCATGGAGCAGTTTCTGAGCAAGCTGGACTTGGACAAAAGTTGAACAAAACAAAATGATGGGTGTCAGGAGAGCCTTTAGTGTGTTGCAGCCAGTTGTGGACATCTAGGGGTGGACTAGGGGATAAGGATTATGAGACAAGACTAGACCTACCTCAGATACTGCTGCCTGAAATATGGATAGTGTGTCCTGCAGACCCTTAGCACCAGCTGTTGAACTTTCTTTGCAGATTCACTTCTTACTAATGCAGATATAAACCAGTTTTTGGAACCAAGACTTTGAAACATAAGGGCAAACAAGGCGTATTAAAGTATTTCTATTTCTCATCCCTGCTTGGCTTCAGTGTTGGGTTTTGTCACTGAACAGCACAGGCATTTTTCCCACTTAAGATCAAGATTTGCGGAGTGATTAGACTGGCATTAGGGCTTTCATGCTGCATTTATTATTTCATAAGAGATTTTAGTTTCCTTTGCATGAGTAAGCAGAACAGCATGACTCCTTGTCTCCCTTCAGGACTTACGGCATGAGGGAGAAAGGCTGATGCAACTGAATCAGCAATATTTTGAATTTACTGAAGAGACCTCTGTGTGGGAAAAGATTTGTGATCTCTGTGGTTTGCAAATTTAATGCTGGTCTTCTCTTGTGGCTACCACAGACTATTCCCTAAAAATAAATCTAGAGTGAATTCTGTAGGTCTCCCCAGAGGAAGCTACAGAGTAGGTTGTTCTAAACTGCTAGGTAATAGATAAAATTATTTTGGTTATGCTCAAGAACATTTGCTTTTTCTGTGAAATGACATGTTGCACCCTGATTAGCAAAATGTTTTTGATTTAAAATTGGAATACAGTGGCCAGTTGTGACATGGTTACTGCTTCCTTCTTTGGAAATAAACTACCTGGAGAAATAACCTGGGTTGCACAAGGAGACAGCCCAATGGGTAGGTACTCCCATGGTCACCTTGGAAGTGGCAGCACTAAAGGGAAGACTTCAGGCTTTAGCTGTCAAAATGCTGCCTGATTGGGCTGGCTGAGCTCCTGGCAGGACCAGTGGGAAGAGACATCTTCAGTGGGTAGTCTGCCTCAGCCATCTATCTTAACATGTGATGCATTGTGCTTGGAAGATCTCTCCTTAGCTCTCTCAGAGCTTATTTGTGACTATATATTTAATGTGGTGAGATGACTTCCACCCTAAATTTCTGATCCCTGTTTTGCCTTCTCCTCCTCAGTGTGCCATAGCAAGAATTATGTCTTCATGACAAACTTCCATTTATAAAATTGATATAAAACACCTTCTCTACCTCTCAGAAGCATTTTGCGGTTAACTTCAGAAATATTGTTTGTGATGAGGTTCTACAGTACTGGAGACAGAAGTTCCTAAAAGATTCTAAAAATTGTCATTATGAAATACATAATTGAAAGTGTTTTCACATATCGTATGACCCTACACTGAAAACATGATTTTGTTCATTCAATAGCAACAATTTATCAAGCGTTTTCTTGTAAATATCTGTAAGAGTCTGATAAACATAAATTACACCTAAAGACTTTTCTGTGTTGCACTGAAAAATCTGTATCTTTGGGCTGATTTTCCACAAGGGTTAACTAACTCACAGGGCATTAAATTACTTTGTTAGAGAGAGGCCAGACTACAATGCAACATGGGGCATCATGATTACAAAAGCCATTACTAGTTACATTGCTTGTTCTGACCAGCGTGGTGAGAGAATATCCTGGCGCAGAGGGCAGTGTGGCATCCTGTCCTTTTCTCTCCATCTTTCTCTCTGAAACACAGAGAGAGTTTGCAGTGAATGAATTCTGAAAAATTAAAGATGTACAGAATACTATAAACTGAGAGCAGTGATTCATTTTTTTTTTACTGTAAAAGGATCTGATAAATGTGATGCATTTTCCATTTGAAAACCCCAGCAAACTGAAAAGCAGGGTTCTTGTGTGCATTATAACTGTGCTTGATGAGACTGTCTCAGATCCTATTGGTAGTTCCGATGCCATCAAAAGTCAGTTTTCTCATGCCAATCACACTTTTGGCTCTATAGTGAACAAACTACTCACAGGAACAAAATCCATTGGGCATATGAAATGTCGCTGTTCTGACCTGCTAGGAGTTTGGGATCTCTTCTTTATTTCTGTAGGGTTGTTTTTATACAATACCTCACTTAAATATTTACATCTATTCATTTGTCCATGTACTGCTGTAATATCAACCAGGACAACATCTGAGGACTTTCACCTTATTTTAGGTGTGTTCACGTTTGCTGTAAACTGTGTCTTTACCAGTCTAGATATGTGCTTTAGCAATGCACAAATGAGACAGACTCTTGCATATTGAAATAAAGCTGTTTGGTGTATTTCGACATTTGTTCTGGAAAAAAAAAAAGTAAGGCACAGAGGATTATTACCATGAAAGACATCTGCTAGGCAAGTGTCACAGCCAACATGCAGCACTGCATAACTGTGGTGAAGGCAAAGTTCAACAAGGAAGATGGTGGCTGCTGACAACCCATTTCTCAACTTGTCTCAGGCTGGTGTATCTGTCTGGGAGTCCTGTAGACACCTAGGGCAAATAATCCAGATTTATTCCAATCTAGGGTAGCAAATGAAGGGTTGAGAAGCAAAATAGGGTCAAACAAGATGTACTTGTCTGAAAAAAATGGTCAGTCTACAATTCCTTATTCTCTGGGGAACATGGGGATAGGGTATCCAACAGTTTGATTGTCCCAGGGATCTCCAAGTGTGTATGGTGTTGGCTGATGCTTGGAAAAAGAAGACCTGTTTCTGGATGGGACTGACAAATAAATCAGAATGGTATTTCTCTACAATGCTTTCACTGCTGAGCTTAATATCCATTGGTTTATACTATCTTTTCAGCTTTGTTTCGGACAATGCTGATAAAACTAACAAGTGGTGTCTAGAGAAAGGACAAAGACAGATCCTGAGTCTGGTATTGATCTACCTCTTCAGTTAGTGCCTTCTGGAAGGGAACAGTCTTGTCACCAAGAGGCTGCTGTTAGAGGTACAGCTCCTGGATGCTTGTTGAAACTTCCCAACTGCTGCTTTTTTTCAAGAGCCTTGGCTTCTCCTTGCTCTGGAGCTGGCATTCAGACATGAGTAATGACAGTCAGACATTTGCTTTACAGGTGAACATTCATTTATCTCAGTCATGGGACAGTAGAGCAGCTGAGGGAAATGGGGTGTGTGAATATTTGCAGGCACACAGAACACATGATTTCTTCTTTAATGCTAATCACAGGCTTGAAAAAAACCAAATCAGACATGGTTGGCAAAGTAAAAACATTAGTCCAGGTTTGTTATTTGGCTGACAAACAAATAGGAGGTGTATTTCCATTCTAATGTTTTCACTGACATTTTTAGTATCATCCATTTGGTGTTACCCTATTTTGATCCATAAATACTTGCTGACACATATTTGAGCTGCAAAATACTCACTCTGTGTATTTTTCGAACAAATTTTAGTGACCCCACCCTACTTTTTCCACAGTGGAACAGCAAAATGTGGAGCAGTAATTAAGCTTTCAGTTTTATATTTGCAGGGAGCTTTGCATATATTAATGTGTTTGAAATTTATGATCCTTTAATTAGCATGATAAATCAGAAAACTGGAGCAAATATAGGATGACCAACTCTTCCTTTAAATTTGTGAGAACCTGTGAACCCCACTGATCTGAGAACTTTCACTGTGTAAAATGGGTATTACTGAAGACTAAAAAAGCCTGCCTATGGCTAGAAAAAAAAATCTACTCATTAAAATAAAAGTATCATTTTGGAAGTTTTTAAGAACTATTTGCATATCAGAGGATGGAATCCAGTTTGGAAATACTCTTCTAGCATAGTGTACTACCTGGCTTGCCTGAGATTAGACTAATCAGCTGGCACGGAAAGAGCTGGCATTTGGTCTTACTGATGCATTACAAAAGTATTCTGTTGCATTCTCTGCTTCTGTAAGCTTTGATTAAGATTTTACACTGCTATTAGAAAAATGCTTTGTTGTAGCAGTGAGGAAATTTACATTCTCCAGGTCCATGTGGTTGAATGTTATGAATGAGAAAGGATTGTGTAAGAAGGAGCATATCTGGATTAAAACAGGGAGACTTCTGCTTGCCAGCTCTAACAACAGTACTGTCTGCAACTTACCTTGTGTTTAGTTAGCAGATAAGATAAAAATAAATAGTATCTAGGAAAAACGAGGTGGTGAAAAGAGAGAAGAGACTGCCTAGAGAAACCAGAGGAAGTTTTTCAGCTGATACCCAAGAATGGGTGCAGTCAGCCTTCTCAATGGCAGGGTTGTGTTCAAAGGGACCTGGACAGTCTATAGGAACAGCCAACAGCAACCTTATGAAATTTGATAACTAAAAATGAAAAGTCTTGCCACTAGGCAGAGAGAACCATGGCAGTAACACAGGCTGGGGATCGACTGGCTCTGCTGTGGAGCAGCTCTGCTATAGGTGCTCTTCGGGTTTAGTAGATGGTGAGCTAGGCATGAGCCAGCAGTGGGTCTGGCAGCAACAGTATCCTGAATTTTGTGAATAGGAACAGAGCCACCAGAGCAAGAGAAGTGATTACTCCCTCAGTTCAGCACTTGTTACACTACGTTTAGGCTATTGGGCCTAGTTTTGGGCTCTCCAGTTCAGTGCGAGGGGGAAGAGCACTTGCACTGTGAGGAGAAGCTGAGGAGGGACCTGGACTTGTTAGCCTGGTGAGGACACAGCTTTGGGGACAGACAGCAGCAGATCTGCAATGAGGTTGGAGCCAGACTCTTCGAAGAGGTGTGTGGTGGAAGGATGTTGAGCTCAAAGCTGTCCCTGCTAAGAGCAAGAGGTTGCATTAGAAACATGAAGTGCCTTGCAAACTGAGCTATACAGTGGTCCTACAAATATGAAGAAGGATGAGTAAACCAGGAAAATAAAATATTGGAGTAATTTGGCTGCCAGAGATTCACATGGAGAAAGGTCTTTCCCAACCTGGGTCACGAGTGCTCTTTATGCACCAGTGTGGCAGCACAAAGCAGCAGTGTAGTAGATTAGCAGATAGAGTTCTTGGTGGATAAGCATTCAAAAAATACATCTGTTCCACTCCATGAGCAAAGTAAAGTTTCTGAAGTCTCAAAAGTGAAGTCAAAACTGGAGAGAAGGGGGGAGACTTTAAGACAGTTGACTTGGCAGGGCAGCTGGCAAGACTATGAGAGGTGCATAGGCTGACACAAGTACTCAGTCTGGGACTGAGTACTGATGAATAATAAGAAATGAAAACAAGCAGAAGAGCCTTACAAGCATGCTGGTTGGTTTTATTTAGGGGTGACTGAGCTCTTTATGAGTAAACACTAAATTCTGAAGAAAAGATAAAATGCATAATTCAAAGTTATAAGAGAACATGAGTCACATGCTGAATGCCACAAAATGAAGTCTTAGGCTCGGAGATACCATTAAAATACAGTAGTTAAAAATCAGCATTCAGTTTCTGAAGGAAGTTGCAGCCAATTTGTTGATTAATGCTCCTTCAGTCCTGTAGAACAAGTACTCTTTGGCCTACATAAAAAGCATCAGAGGCTAAAACTCCAGGGCCCTTGAATACATTTTTTAATGAAGCTATTTTAATCAGTGTTGAAGAATTAAATATATTCAGGGAGACTGTACATTTTTGATGATTGGTAATGGATGACTGAGCTTTTTGTTTTGTGTCAATGACTTGAATACTGCCCAGCACTGAAGTGGTTGGATATCATGAGTACTATCTGCTGGTTTCAGTTCAGTTTCTAGCTGGCAGGTGTCTATACTGTGAAAAAACATAATCACCATTGACTCTAATTTGTATCTTTATTGAGAATCACAGTAGAGAGGCAAATATTCAAATGTGTATGACTTCTGAAGAGCTTTCTCAGAGACAGAAATGGAGTACTAACATAAGATGGAGGCATCACTGGAAAATACTCATGGCTTGTATTTTTACCCATTTATATATATACACACACTATACTTATAAACCACCAAGAGAAATATAGATTCCAATCATTTAAACTCTACTGTTTCCAAAAATTCACACTGAAATAAAGGCCACATAAAGTTTATCTTGTGATCAAACTGCCTTTCTGAAGTTCCCTTCATCACAAAGTCTGCATTAGCCAGTGTTATTGTCAAACATTTCTTGCATGATAGGTTTTACAGAGTAGAGAACTTCCCCACCCCTAATTCACATCCCTGCAGTCCTAGAAGTTGGCACTTTCAGAACCCCACTAACGCTCACAGCTTCCCCCATCAGTTGGCTGCTGCTTTATACAAAGCAAGTGTTTCAGCAGGTCACTGAATAGGGGCCTGGTTATTGGATTAATTTCAGGCTTTGGTAACCTCCCTGTATCTGAAACTGCAGGGATATACCTGCCTTCTGGATTAGCAATAAAAAGGGCAGACAGACCTTTGCACAGCCCATCCCCTGATGAAGTCCTAGCTACCCTGCTGGCTTCAGGTGGACCAGTTGACAGAGGAGGTTATAAGAAGGACAAGAAAACCTTATGGAAAAGAGAGTTATAAGGATAGATTTCTTCCTTTTGTTCTAAATAAAGAACTAGAGCTGTTGGGGCATTAAAATGAATGTTGCAGCCAAATATTTCATGATGTGGCCCATGCTAGAAATAGAAATGTTTCCTTTGTTCTTTTCACCCCCATGAAAATGATGCACTCACCTACTCAATCCAACTGTCACCTTACAGCCTTTTCCTTGTGACCTTAAAAATTGTTTATATAGTCCGGTGCTAATAAAGAGATAGTTGGCAGGGGAGGTAGTATAGACATACTTAGCCAAAATATGGAGACGTGGCCAAAGAGAGGCATGTAACATTATGTAATTATTTTGGCTAGGTGCAAAGATTCCATTAGAATTGATAGTACTTCTTAATTAATTTAATAAGGATTTATCCGATTAAACCAGTAAATACAAACATCTTCAGTCTAAGGAGACGACTTGCCTTATCCTGTTTTTTTCTGGCAGAATTTCTCCCTGTGGTTATTTTCTGTATGTGGCACTTGAAGGTGCCTAAAGCTTATGGACCCCAAAGAAATCTTATGTAGAATTCAATTTCTGACTGCTGCTGGATGTTGATTGAATGTAAACAATAGACATAAACACCTAACGCTAAACAATCCATGCAACAGGAACACTGTTGCCTGGCTTTGTCAGTTGTGGTTAGAAATGCAGCTAAGAAAATAAATGCATCGCTACATTTAGGGTTGGACTTCATGATCTTTGAGGTCTTTTCCAACCTGGTTGATTCTATGATTCTAGGATTTCCTTCATCATTATATCAGTTGATTCCCAAATGAATGAGAAGTGTATGCAAGATTGTTTTGAGATGGTCTAACAGCTGACAAGAAATTTAATTGGACTTTTGTTGAGTAGTTTTAAAGACTGACTCCCTCGTGTCTCTATAAACATTCACAGTCCTTATACAAGTGTCAAAAATCCTGTATGAAATGACTGTTCTGCCAAGGGGACAGGGATTGGAAATTGTGAGAGTTTGAACATTTATGTTTTGGTGCTGTTGTTTATTGTCCCTTTTGGATGTTCTGAACATTCATGTTGCAAAGTCAGGTAATTGGGAAAATTCTAGAAAAGTGACCAGGATAGCCCATACATAGCCCTCGCAACTTGTTAAAGTTAGGCTCATCACAGAAATTTACACTTGCATGTCAGCATAGAGTGAGGCACCAACGCTTTTCACTGGCAAAGCTGGGCCATTTTCAGTCACAAGTTTCAAGAGCTCTGGGCGAGAAGAAAAGACAAGTGAAAATTCATTTCATAGCCTGGTCACGAGTGTGCTCAGAGACCAAAAGGGAAGACCCTGACTTTCATGGTTACTGACATTCTCAACATTCAGGAACAATTGTAATATATTTGTCTTTTTATTTTTATAAATACATTTTTCAGGTAAATTTAAAATGTATTGCTACATTTTAGCTCAGAGAAGCCATTAACATTAAAATCACATAATGAGAAAAAATATTACAGGAATGAAGGGTTTAATTTGTATGTCCTGGAAAGTCTTCCCAGTCAGCAGTAATGCATCAGAAGGAGAGTTCTGTCTAGAAACCTAGAAGAAACTTGCTTTATGTGGACAAGGAGAGAGATATGAGACATTTTTTCAAGGTTTGCCCAATTCTATTTTGTAATAGCTGTAAACAGAGCAGTCTTATTTTCCTTGCTCAGGTAGTTCAAGTAATGAATGTACAAACCTCAGGTTGTAAAAATTCTGTCACCCCCAATAAATCATACCCTGTGCTGTATAAGAATATGGTCTATCACCAGCAGAATTAGATGGAAGGATAACCATGGTCTACTGGACTCTGCTTCACTGCAAGACTCCCTCTGCAAGACTAAGCAGATGCCTAACCCCAAGTCGTAGCAAGACTGAAATTCACAAAGGGCTGTTTCTCATTCAGTATGAGACTACTATGCACTCTCTTCTTTTCTTTGCATTAGTCCAGTCTCCCACACTCTCTGCCTCTTTCTTTAGCTACCTGATTTACGATTCACACTGAACAGCACTTCCCAGTGGTTTCATCAAAGCAAAAGGGATTATGAATCATATCACTTTTACACTCTACAAGTACAGAAGATCATTGTAATTGTGACACCTTTGGGGTTGCTTAGAGCTCCAAGACCTCAGAACAGAGTCCCATTTCTAAGCAGGGGAAACGAATTCCCTTTACAAAATAAAGGCCTTTCCTTAAGACCTTTCCACATGCAACATTTGTATGCAGAATAACTTCCTTACTGTTAAATTGACAAACAGAGAGAATCATAAAAAAAGACCTGACAATCATTTGATTACAGCATCACTTGGTTGACACTTTCATAAAAGTGGCATTTAAATAATATTTGATATTAAAATGTAAGATGAAAATAAAGGGGGCTTTTGGACCCTAGGATTTTTATAGTAACATTGAGTTACTTTACTATCTTTATCTGCTGATATGATTCAGAGGAACATCACAGCTTAGTGCCAGGAAAAATGTCAAATGGAGAAAGCAAAGCCATATTACACATAAGAGGAATTGCTCCCCAGTGTAAATACCATTTTGCCCAGACTTCTGTTTTATAGAAAAATACAACCATGTCAGCATTAGGAGAGCATTAATGGTTCAAAGTTGTCAGTTAGACCATATGTTTACTACTCACAATCCTGGCCTTCCGAAAGAGATTTTTTTTTTTTTTTTTTTATGTAAAGGACAGAAATATCTCAAAATTGTCACTTAAATTACACTAATGTTTCAATCCTGAAAAGAAAATTGCTGGAAGTGTGATGTGCTATGATAGTGCTCCATCCTATACCTTAATATCTTCCCAATGTTCTACTCATAAAAATGATGACAGTTATCAGCCTTGTAGATACAGTCTAATTCTGGAAATCTAATCTCCTTTTTACCACTTCATCATGATTTGCACCATTCAAATCATGACTTCATTGAGAGCATCATTGTCTGTAAATAAATCTTACCCTGAAATTTGTGTATCTACTGTCTTGGGTGACTTGTGGATCTGAGGCTGTCCTTAGAAATTGCAAATTAGAATTGGAAATTTGGTCCCTGATTGAATGTTGATGAATAGTTCTTGCACAGCTGTGAAGAAATAAAATCTGCTCTGGTATTTCAACTGTATTGGCTTCATAGAGTTAACATGGGCAAAAAGTAGTAAAAGCTTATTTTTGTGTTCACTTAGAGTGAACAGATCTGCTTCTGAACACAATAAAGTGATATATCTGATGAATTAGAAGGTGACGTTTGTGCATAGTTGCTCTTCAGAATAGAGCTGCACTTTAAAATATGTGCTGATCAGGAACATATTCCACCTAAGGAGAAGATGGAGCCACAATCACAGTGCAAATAGAATGAGAGAAACCAACCAATGTCATTGGGATGGTAGCCTTTGGGAGTATAAAACCTCTCATCTTGAGAGTTTTTTATTGCCCAGTGTAACTTGTCCTGGCCACAGACTTGAACAAGGTGAGATTCAACGCTGCTTAGTGCAGGAGACATGAACCTGGGGCACCCCAGCTTCCAGTAAAGCAGCAAGTCGAGCTGGAGGTCACTGCTTCCCAGTCATCTGATCTCTCTTAGAAAGCTTGATGGCACTGTCTGTCTGCTATGCACACTTCTTGGCTAGTTTTTTGATCTGGTTTACCCACCTCAGTATTCACTGTATTCATTGTACTCCGTTCTCTGTATAATAAAAATCCTTCCCTGTTTTGGTGTGAGATCACCAGAAACTCTTGTTAAAAAAATCCCAAGCAGCAACATATTCTCCTTCTATTATCATGGCAGAACTGTACCATTCAGAGAACATGTAATACCCAGAAGTATTAAGGAATAATGAATTGCATGTGATTGACAGATAGCATTTTTCATGAGTAAAAAGAGGTGCAAGCTTAGTATCATGAATTTACAGTGCATATGTGTTATGTAGTAAATACTTGTCCATGCATGGATGTTTGGGATTGTACTGTACCCTTCTCCCCATCCATTGTCTTGCTTTAATCTGAGCCCGAGATATATTCAAGGAAATGCTGAAGGGAGATCCCCATTCCACTACCACCACTTGCGGCTTCATCAAGTTCTCTGGCCTCCTAATTTTCAAACTGACTTCACAAAATTACAGAATTGTAGATTGGTTGGAGTCTGAAGCCCAAGTCTTTGCTAAAGCAGATTCACCTGGAGCGAGCTGCACAGGATTGCATCAAAGCAGGTTTTGAATATCTTCAAAGAAGGAAACTCCAACGTTTCTGGACATCCTGTGCCTGTGCTCTGTCATCCTTAACATTTCCTATCTCTTAATCTTTTTTTTTCCACAAGAGAATATACAACTTGAATAGATAGATCTAAGAATAAAATTGAGTTTAGCGTCTCACATGCAACCTTTTCAGAATCTCAGGAGCAGAAAAGCTGAGCACAGTTTATGTGTGGTAGTTGTTGAGGTAGCTAAAGCTGTTCAAGACAGAATTACCAGTAGATACCCATAGGGACAAATCCAGTTTGCCATCTTCATTACAATAATCCTATTGCTTGGGACTGTAAATCAACATAAGACAAGCAATGTGTTTTTCTTTGAACCTGCTTATTGCATACCTGATATATCTACAGGCGAAAAAGGCCTAATGTCACGTGCTCTTGGGGACTGTGGCTGTTCATTATCAGATCAGAAATGTATTTCATAGGCTAAACTTCATCTGAAACAAATCATTTCAGCTTCATAGACTCTCTTGGGGCAAGATCAATTTGTACCAGCCAAAGATATTGCAGACTGTCTGCAATCTCCAGAATATTGCCTGATGCTGGAGTGCCAGATTCTCATTCTAAATGCCAAATTCATATTTTGAAATCGAAACAATACCAACAAATTACAGAAACTGTATGAGGGCTAGCAGGCCTGATTTCCCATTATGCTGCTTCAGCCTGCTGATGTGCACTAACATGGAGGTGAATGAGGCCCTCGAAGCATGCTACAGTGCAGAACAGGAGTGTTTATAAGCACATTTATGAGGCTGGCCTGTTTTTTAGACAAACTGAAAAATCTAAGTAGGGGAAAGCAGTAGATATGTGGATCTGAGTCATACACCCTTCTTACTGCATTTCATTAAACTTTATTCTTTGAAATGTACACACACTCTGAGGACTGACAATCCATGTGATTGTGCTATCATGCAGAAATAAAGCTAACTAAATACTATTTGGAAAAGGAATGCTAAATAGCACAGTATCCTGAGGGCTAATTATCTGGTGAGGTAAGGGCTGTAAAAGAAAATAAATAGGACTAATGACACTGCCAGATGATACTTTATAAGAACTTCAGTGCACTTACATGAATGGAAAAATGATTTCTTGATAAGTTCAGAGCTAAAGTACAATATAGTAACATATGATCTACTTCAGAAAAATGGAGGGAAATACCTAATACAGAGATTTCAATCTGAGAGAAAAGGAAAACAAAAATAGTGGTAAAATTAAGTTAGGCATGGCTTATCTGGCCTCCAACCATGTGTTTGCTATTGTATTAAACCACTGTATTCATTCAGTCACTGATGGTCTTGAAGACATGTACACTCGCATGGCAACATACTTGTGAAGACACAGTCAGGGAAAGTTGCTCATCTGTCCTGAGCCATATTGTAGTTATTTATACTAAGCTTTTTTTTTTTTTTCCTTCACTCTATCCTCCTTCCATGGTCTGTGGATAGAGAATGATCACCTCAGGGGACTTTTTCTCCCTTCCTAAAATGTTTATCTAAGTAGGATGATAAGAGGCAGAGAGTTTATTTGGAGGCCAGTAACTAGCAGTGTGGCCCAGAGTCAATACTGGCTCCCAGTTCTGTTTCAAATCCTCATTAATGACCTGGGTGATGGGCCAGAGTGTAGCATCAACAAATTTGCTGATGACAAAAAACCAGGAGGACTGGTTGTTACTCTAGGTGGTCATGCTCACATCAAGAAGGACCTTGACAGGCTGGAGAAATTGGTCAATAGGAACAACATGAAGTTTAACAAGGTGAAGTGCCAAGTTCTGCACCTGAGACACCAGTATATACTGGGGTTCACCTGGCTGGAAAGCAGCTTTTTGGAAAAAGTCCTGGCAGTTTTGCTGAGCGTCAAGTTAAACACAAGCAAGCAATGTGCTCTTGCAGTAGGGAAGTTGAATGTTATCCTGGGCTTCAGGATGAAAATCTAGCCACTACATTCAAGTAGTCTTGACACTATTGACTAGGAATGTGCATTTGAGCAGCTGAATAACTCTTGCAGCTCCATTGATTCCTGAAGATAGGAAATGATTTGTACAAACATTACCTTGAGCTTTGAGAACCACAGGCTTGTTCAAAATGGTGCAGTGAGGGCTACAAAAACAGGCAAGGAAGTATTGGAGGGTAATGAAGCTCAGACACGGGGAAAGATACTGACTACTCAGTGTCTGAGATGAACACTTTTTTCCAAAGGCTACTTAAGTGAATCACAGTGTGGTCAGGACTCCAAAGACTTTTATCCTTAAGGAGTCACAGCAACAACCAAGTCACAAGTCATTCCAGAAGAAACTGTCAGTGTCAACAGCAGAGGTAATGGCTGAAAGAGAAAGCAGAGAACAATAATTAACTCTGCCTCTTCACTCTGAGAAAGACACAATATATTGTATATCTTCAAACAGGGGTGAGAAACTATTAAATTCTCATGAATATTAATGCTAATCTTTAGTTCTTCAGAAGCATTTTGTGGGGATGAAGGACAGTGTGATGTGGGCCTTCAGGCTTATTGGCTTGAAAATGAATGGGAAAATAAAATTCAACTAACAAATTATAGCTACAGGGTCTACCTTAAAAAATGGCAAGATGGAAGAATGCCCTCTCTACTAGAATCACAGAATCATAGCATGGTTTGGTTTGTAAGGGATCTTAAAGATCACATATTTCCAAAACCCTTGCAATGGGCACTGACACATTCCACTAGACCATGTTGCTCAAAACCCCATCCAACCTGGCCTCGAGCATTTCTAGGGATAGGGTATCAACAGCTCCTCTGGGCAACCTGTTTCAGTGCATCACTACCTTCACAGTACAGAATTTCTTCTGAATATCTAACCTAAATTGCCCCTCTATACTTGGAGGCAGTTAGAAGAACAAAAGAAAGAGCAGACCTTCTAAAGCTTGCACTGTACTCCGTGAGACAACTTGCTCTTTTGCTGGATGAGCATTCTGAGAACAAAGCAGCACATTATTGAAAATGTGACCCAGTCACAACCTACATCATAATCATAATGTACAGTAATATCCCCCAGAATCTTCACCCTAATGTTAAAATCAATATATGTTAAGTAACAAGGAAATATTTGGCAGCATTTTGTCTGATCAGTGTAATACATTGATTGTGGATGATGGAGGGAGATAGTTTCTAACATGGAAATTACTTCAGTGCAATCTACTTTAGACTGAGGGTTGCACTAGTCAAACCCATTGTTTTCCCTTTGGTACTCAGTTAGCCTATTCAGAATCATTTTCACACACTCCACTTGTGAAAAACTTGTGGATGTGTCTCCTATCATAGGCATCCTCCCACGGCAGGATAATAGCTTATCAGAAACAAGAAACTTTTAGAATTTGGGAGATTCTCAGCAACTTTTTTCAAACCTTCATTGACTATGCTCATAGGTAGTCACCAAATACTTTTTGCCTAAGTACTCGTTTGCTACCTAAAGACATTCTCCAAAGAGTTTTTGCTCATTATATTCTTCCACTGTCTGTTTTATTTTACATGATTATCATGTTCCATATACTGTAGACTGTTTACTTTCAAGGCAAGATTCAGGGGTAGAAATTTCTCGTCATCATCTCTTGTGTTCTAGTATGTCAGTAACAGGTAGAATTTCCTGAATCAGATTTGCCTCTCCACGCATCTTTTATTTTCTTTTTTTTTCTAGAGCTCAATGCTACAATGTAATAGGGCATTTTTGCCACTAGGAAAAAACCAGATTTTAAAAAGCAGGGGAAAAATTGGTTTTGGCTTATTTTATCATCCATTTAATTATCCATTTTCCCATTTTATATGGGATCCTAATGATACAATTATGAGTTATGAAATACTGGTGGATAGATTTCTATCACCCCAAGGAAGAAATATTAATGCCCTAATTAGAAGTTTATTGATGCATTTCCTTATATTCAGAATTATCCCTCAGAAACTTTCAGAATGTTTTTCTTTGCAAAACCATGTAAATAAATAATATTTCCTGAGGTAATTTATTAGTCAAGTGGTAGAATGTTTCAGGGCACACTGCTGGTAGTTGGGATGATGAAATATGAGATTCTATGTAGTTTTTAACTTTTCTGCAATGTCTCTAGGTTAATTTGAATGCACCAGGGCTACAGACCTGGAATACTTGATCTTATGCTGTTTTATACCTTGAGTAGTATTTAAGCAGTGGACAAAATGGGCTGAGAAGTCATATTGACTGTATGTCATAATGACACTTCTCCAAACATCAAAGGTACATATTGAAGTTTTCTGGGCATGGGTTGTGAGATGAATATCCTTCAGGACTTCTAGACTTTAAAGTTGGCACTCATATTTGAGTCTGTACAAACTGAGTGTCATGCATGCTACTAAGGCTAATTACATTATGAATTCTCACTTGGAGATATTTTGTGTCCACTTTAAACAGTTCTAAGTTTTCAGTGACAATCAGAAACATCCAGTTAGTGAGGAAGTAGATTCACAAAATGTGGAAGACTTAAATTTTATGATATGACTCCTTCCATAAGTATTGGAGTTTAAGCCTTAATTATGCCCTGCCTCCTTGCTCCTTTTTTTTCAATTCATTACTTTTCTGATTTATTATGTTCTCATTTTATTTAACTGTCTGACCCATAAGCTGAATACAAATTGAAGGACAAACCAGATATTTTTCCTTCTCTGTCACGTATCAAAAGAGGAAAGAAGTTAAAAGAAACAGGGAAAGTCATGAGGACCCAATTAATTCACCTCTACCCTAAGTTTACCATTCTTACTGCTTTCACATTACTTCACAAGAAAGCCAGTTGGGCTCAACCAGAGAATTATTCAGTGAGATGTAGTTACCCTGATGTGATGCTAAGCACCTATACTTAGGCAACTGAATACCATCCTCAGAGCCTAGGGGCTTGGTTTAGCTGCCCTTACATAGATGTGGTTTCAAATGCCATAGTTAGCCAGGATAGCTAGAGAGTACAAGTAGATCTGACACTAGACTTATGTGGTACGTTCCACCCCACCTCAGGCTGCACTATGATCTCAGAAATGCTCATTAGGCCTTAGCCTTGATGAACAGCACCTGGGCTAAGCTCCTCTGGAGCTTATCAGAAACACTGTCTACTCCCAGGAATTTATACTGTCTAATGAGCTCCTGTTCTTTTACAAACAGCCTTCAGAACTTATGTTTCTTGCCTGAATAACAACCCAAATGGAACAACATTTTTGTTATCGAACTTTCAAAGAAAGATACTGACCAGAATCGCTATGACTAAAGCCTTTTGCAAACCTATAAACAGCTTCCTGTGGCCCTTTGAGCTTCCCTGGGCTGCAGCAGTTTAATCAGTGTGCTTTAACCTGTGTGCTTTAACCAGCAATCTCCCTCTGCGTGGAACACCTGTCTGAGCTAGGAAACTCTCAAGTTTGCTATACCTGAAGGACTGCCCCCAAATGCAAATGATGGAGCCTAGGCTGATACACCCACTCCTTGAGGCTCAAACCTTTGCCTGTTGAGAAGATGCAAAGATATCCTATGCAAGTACTTCACTGAATTTGAGGGGAATTTTTCACAGGTATTACTTGTACATATTCCTTTAGGAGTGAAAGCATGAATATGATATAGCAAATGTACTATGAATGTCTCTTAGATTCTTAAGTGCATTAGATTTGTAAGTAAGTTAGGCCTATAAGCGAGCTACTGTCATGCTTATAGTAAATTCTATAGAACCTTTAGTTAAATTGTTTGAATTAGGCTATTAATTAAGTGCTGTTAAAACCTTTAGGCCTAAATCATTGGTCAAGTCTAGAGCTAGGTTCAGCAAAGGGGTCCACACTGAACCTTGTGACTCAACAGGAGGGTTTCTCTTATTCCTTTTTATCCTTATCCTTTCCCATACTTTTTCTATCCCCAACCTCCATGCAGATAATTTTAGGTCAATTTTAGTATTAAGTTGATTGATTTTAGATTTTAGTCCAATTTCTCTGCCATAAGCCATGCTGAAAATTGCAGAATGTTTTTATTTGCATCCACTAATTAAGGATCCGAAATATGGAGGCAAAACTGGGTGAATCTGAAATATCTATACTTGTGAAATACTGATGTTTTAACATCTTTTTTACTGAATTAGAACTTAAAATTCTTTATGAAATAGACTATATAAAATCATATAGAATTTTAAAAATCCATTCATAAAAATAATCAGTTCCTTGATACAGTTTTAGACTACTGAACTGTATACAGTTTGTGGGTTTTTGAGTGTCTCTGTTGCATTTTTTTGGTGTAGCTCAGAGTTCAACTGCATTCACTGTCACTGCTCCTCCTGGGAAATATAACTGTAGTGCTTTTTATTCCCATCATGTTAACTGCTCTAGACCACCTGACAGGTATTGTGGTCTATTTTTTCCTAACATCTCCCGAAACCAGTGTGCAAAGTTCTGCCTGAACATGGTAACTTGCTCATACATATTTTGACTTCAATAAATCTGTAAGTTAGCATGTAGAGTGATACTTAGAAAAAAGTAGGAAGTTTATAAAAATCTTGACAGGCATGAAATAATGGAGTGAATAGAGAAGGGAAAGAACCTGGTTACATTGTAAAGTGACCTTCAGCAATATAAAATTAAATGTTCATTTATCTACTGCAGAAAGGAAAGAAAAATTACTAAATACTCCATCAAAAAATGTTCAAATAATTCAGTCATACATAAGAATATTAATTTGTACATTGTTTTCATAGAAAGAAAAGCACCCTTTAACTACACCCTCACTTTTCTTGAATTCAGTCAATGAACCATATTTGCCTTTCACACCAGCATAATCAGTTGGTAATCATAGGATTTGGTAATCTTCTGGACCACTAGTTAGCTGCCATGCCATGTGCAGTGTTTGAACTTAAGAGAAACTCTGCTTTCCATGGCCAGTGTCAATCATGCAGGTCCTGGTAGAAGTGACTGAATAACAAGAAAAAAGAGGACTGTGTGCTTAAAGCACTGCTTCTAAAAACTGCTAATATCAAGCCTCTGTTTCCTTTCCCAGAAGCAGTTACAAATCCCTATTCCATTTTTTCCATTTCTCAGAAGACCTATTCTTGAGCAAGGGAGTCATTCCTCTTGCCCAGCTAAGAACAGCTGGTTTAGGATTTTTCTCAGTCTGACGTGCTACTTAAAGAAGATATTTTAAAGAATAATAGAGACCACATGGTCAGAAAACATGGAAAAACTCCTGGTAAATATAGTTCCATAAAAGTCAGAATACAGTAGCTGGCATGCTATTTTGAAGACTTCTAAAGCAAACCCACCCTCTTGACTTTGGTGTGACCAAGTAGATACAGTCCCACTATATACAATATATATTTCTTCAAACTCCAGGCAGATTTCTGCCCATTTGAACTTTAAGTCATGCTCTTTCACTAGTGAAAATTGTAATACAGGGTCTGCATTACTATGACAAGTGAAGAAAAAAAATTGATAAAGATTTGTAATAACCTAGAAGAAATTTCATACATCACTGAAGACACAGAAAACTGAAAATAAAAGAGATTGCGGTTATATTTCTTTTTAATAATGTCAGTCAAAAATGTTCCAGTCAGTGGTCTGAACAGCATGGATGAGGACAGATTTACCACTTCACTTCACTGAATAACAATTTCAAAGCTTAGCAAAATCTTGGTAAGAGGAGATGGTGAAGCTTAAACTTCCTGTCAACAAAACACACTAAACAAATAATGCATTTTGATAAAATAGCTGCATGGTCCTTGAACTGGAGTATCTAAATGAGACAAAAGGTTTTAAAGGAAGGATGAAAGGAATTTTTAAAGAATCAGTGATACCAAATAGACTCATGTGCAGTTTTGCTGTCGTGTAAAGGAGCAGGGCAAAGCTGGGTGACACTGAGCCTTGCAAACTCTGTGTAATGAGCATAGCAGTAAACACTGTTAGAGGAGATGTGTGTAGACTTTTGACTCGGGAAAAAACCCAAAAGGATGTAATCAACATTGTAACCTCACTCGATGCCCAAATGATTACTTGAAAATGAATAAGAGTACTGCTCAGATTGCAATATAGGCCTCATTTCTTTTTATTCAGGATGAGGTTTTACAGTTAGCTTATGCAAAACTACTGGAGCTTGTGCTACTACTGATAGGGGATTCTGCTTTCCTCCATCCCCATACTTAATCATACCTGCCCCACATCATGCTGTCAGGGTCAGGTGTCAATCAGTTCTGCTCAGTTCCCCAATCCTATTCAAAACAAGTCCTACAAAAATAGGACCCTCTCTCTCACGGGTCTACCACTGGATCTCATTCACTGAGCAGCTTTGTGACTGCTGGTGTGGATAAAAGGAAGAATGTGGAAATAGAGAACCCCAAGATTGGGAATATGGTCTCAAACAGTGAGACTACACTTTATTTCAAATCAATTTATCATCAACAATTATATGCAGCACCAACAAAGAGAAATTCCACATTTGGATTCTTAACATTATGCTGTATTTGATTGCTTTTCATTCACTGAGTATTCTTACTATTTTCAGTCTGAAGAAAGAAAACTTATAGAGAAGGAGATAACTAATATATAAATTGACAAAAGCATTTTATATTAGATTCCTGATTTTTTCAGGTTTTGCAAATATTTTTGTAAAAAAAGAAAAGAGGTGAATGCCTAAGTGTTTGTGACTTAACAGTCCTATGACAGAGCAGAATGAATGCCGTTTTATTTGTGTTCATTTATTTCTCCACAGAGCAGAATGAATGCCGTTTTATTTCTTTGTGTTCATTTATTTCTCTATTCTCATTTTTTCCACATTGTCCTTACTGTGTATGTTACACAAATATGCTCTGTAGAAATGTGAAATGACTAAAAAAAGGTAGTTAGTGGCAATAGGGATGAAGTCTTACATCAGCTGCAGGCTACAAGAACAAATAAAACTAAACATGGGAACACAATAAAAAAAAATTTCTCAAGTTTAAAAAATATGCTATGGACATTCTTGCAGCCTGAATAACATATTGTACAGGTCTGTTAAGGCAGAAGGTCAAAAGTGTGCTTAATGCTGGGTTTCACAGGAATTTACATGGAAATGCTACAACAAGAAATAAGTACCTGTGGCATTAAAAATGCAGTCTACAACAATAGATTACTTTATCATTGACTTTCTTACTGGAGTTTCAAAACTGTGTGCAGTCACTTTGCAGAGCTTGCATAGTGTTTGTGGAGTGCTTCAAACTTTCAGTGGCATTCAGAGGGCCATTTGTGCTGCAAAAAAAGTATTGCAAGGTACCTGGTTTGGAATGCTATGTCCTTCTTATATGTAAATATAGTGCCAGGTAGCACAATGAAGTCTTCCAGTGTACCAATGAGAACCAGAGCCTCTCTCTTTGAACAACAAAGGAAGTTTTAAAATATCTCCCAATGGCACAAGATAGAATAAATTTTGATTAATATTTCAATTCTGGTTTTCATCTGCTTTGAATTCATAGAAATATAAATTTGAGAGTCTCTGAAGCCAGTAGAGCTATCCCATTGTGAGACCAACTTGAGTTTTGTCATTAACCCATTTTAGCCTTTATTTCTTTTAATTTATTTGCTTTCAAGATTTTTTTTTTTTTTGGCTGAACAGGACTTAAGGCAAATGTGGTTGCTTTAATACAAAAAAAGTAAAAGACTTTCAGATGTTCAAGGACATACTTCTTGCCCCATCAACACCTTCCTATCTACGGAAGTTTATGTATATACATGATATGCATAAATGCAAGAGAGATGTAGTTGAGAAATGAACCTGAGAGATGAAAATAGTTCATTTTAAACTTTCATAGGTTGAGAAATGAACCTGAGAGATGAAAACTTTCATAAACCTGATTATTTGCAACAGTCACTTAAGTACACGGGGGACCTGGTGAGATTAAGTGTGAAGGTTTGTCTCAAAGGTTATGTCCTAAAAAATTACCTTGGATAGGCTGAACAGTCGTAACAACAGAGAAAACTGTCACTGGCTGTGCCACAGAGCAGCAACCATAGTCTTTCAAAAAGCTAAAGATAGCCACACTGACCATGGCTGCCTCAGGTCCTCAGCTTGGAGAGAGTGCAGCCCCAGAGGTGGCCACAGGCAGCAGCAGTACCATAGGTGCTTCAAATAATCAATGAAAACACTCTTTGTTAAAGTTCTTGCTTGAAAGTCAGTCTCTTAAAAGGGTCAGTTTAACAGGAAAATAGCAAAAAGAGGTCATGGTACAGCTGGAAAAAGGAAGTAGATAGTAGTGTTTATTTTGTTAATGAGAATGAAATACATAGAATTGCATTAGACACTCTGTCAGAGAAATAGTCCTCAGGATAGCCTTGGACACTGGCAGTACAGCAAATAGCAATAGGTGAGGTGTGTGTGGGTGTGCACTTTAAGGGAGTCATACCTAGTAATGGTGACCTCCAGAGAGGCTAATAAGACCAGGTGAAGAGAGGGAAAGGGGGAAAGTTTAAACCCAGGCATCCTTCTATTGTGAGAGAGCAAAGGAGTATGGCACTGCTGGAGGCATTTTGCAAGCTCCCACAGCTGTCCAGCTCCTCCAGAGCCTCAGTATGGTTAACACCAGTATAACTAATGATGCCAAATGTATAATGAGTGGGTGTGGGATGAGGAGCAGGCTTAGTCACTGAGACACATAAAGTATTACAGAGCTTTCCTACTAAAACAAAAGGGTAGTCAGAGAAGGACCTCCATGCAAACTGAAAGATACAAACCTGCTCCCTGGGACTCTCATCTAGGAGCCCCAGGGCACTGTTCCCTGCTGGATCCCAGCACTGATGTGAACTGAGCGATGCTTGAGGAGCTGCAGTGGGCCAGAGGTGGGAATGATGTCAAGGCAGTAGGGGAGTGGTGCCCAATGCATGGTGACATAGAGGCACAAAATTTCTGAAGGGTAGTCAATTTCAGAAGGGCAGTGCTGACGAGGAGGGCTCAGCCTGGTGCTAAAACTATGAGCATTTCTAAAAATGACTGTAAGGTAGTCCCTGGCTTCTGCTCTCTGGGGATGTTTGAGGAGCTGCCTCAATATACATGGCCCAGTGCACAGCTCCTCCAGCCCAGGTTCATAAAGCCTCACCTGCAGTGGGAGAAAAGGTCCCAACATCATGCTGCTGCTGCCCCTGGAGAAGGCTCCACACTCTCTGCATCTCCTCATCCTAATTACCAAAAATGTGACTGATTTTCCTGTGCTCCGCAAACCACTCTGGCAGGACAATAAGGCATCAGTGTTAAATTCCACAAGGACTTGAGAGGTCTAACCGATACTACAAAAAGTGATGCTTTAGACAAACAGAAGTCTGCTTTGATATCAATAAAAACAGAATTTCACCAAGGTAAACAGGAATCTGCTAGCAGGCATTCATCTTATCTGCGATTGGTGATATAGCTCAAGAGCAATACCTTCTATGCTATCTTTTTCCCCATATAAATGCTGAAAATGCATTATGACAAGCACATTCTGTTTGCAGTAACAAAAAAATAAACCTTTACATTATGAACTTGCTTTTCCACAGCTCGAAGGGCATGAAAGAGCACCATTCAGTACATCTAAGTGGGACAATTTGGGGAGAAATGGTCACAGCAGCAGCTCTGCCATTGTCCAATTTCTCCACTACTCCCGTCTTTCTGCTCTAAAGTACTTCTCTGCTCCATTG
Organism: Acanthisitta chloris; assembly: GCF_000695815.1. Classification (NCBI taxonomy): domain Eukaryota; kingdom Metazoa; phylum Chordata; class Aves; order Passeriformes; family Acanthisittidae; genus Acanthisitta; species Acanthisitta chloris. Next base: position 107,902 of record NW_008687499.1, on the reverse strand, counting down.
TCTGTCTCAGCAGTCCCTCGACTTCCATGATGCAAAATAATCCACCAGATGACAACTATCCATTTCAGAGACATAAGAATAAGAGAATTTTTTCCATCCCTCCAAACCAATTGCCTTTAAAGCTCTGATTTCTGTGGTGATTGAAGTGGACTTGATGCCTCAGAGCAAAGTAAACGCGTATGTTTGGGAACGCTTTTAAAATATTTGGCACCAAATCACCTTGTGCCACCCAGAGAATATTTTTTCAGCCTTACAGACTTCTGATGTGGGTGAAACACTGGCTTTCATGTGTGTCTTTGAGATACAGTTGGTGGTGTGGTAGTACGTGTGACCTCAGACATCTGGACTAGCTGTCAGCCAGAACCTTTAGAGTTTGCAGTACCATACTGAGGCACTTTCACATCAGATGGAGAGGAAAATATTCCCAGATATTGGCTCTCTCCCAAAACCAGTACTTCCCTTGGATCACACCTCATGCAAAGCTCTGCCTGAACTGAAGAGAGAGATGGATTATTGGCATACTTTGCACAGGCTGTCTGTTGGCTTTATTGTAACTGACGACAGCTCCAGCCTGGAGGAGGCATGACTGCATGTTGCTTTGTGCATATATATACACTATTTTGCCTGCTGTTTCAATCTGATTTTTCATTTTCTCATTGAAGAGGATAAGACAAACCCATCCGACTTCTATAGCAAAAAGTATATGCCAGTTGCAGGTACTCCTGCAAAAAAAATAGAAGTGTGCACTTAGAACAAAGAAAGAAATATATTTGTTGTATATATAGTAGCAAATCAGATTACTGTTTGAAGGTAAAATCTGTTTAGTCCCTCTTCCATCCACAGCTGCTGGAAAAATAAGCCACAATTTGGTGCTAACACTGAGCAATATCACTGACACTGCTTTGCAAATTGTTCTCATTAGAAATTTGCATCCAGATCCTGTGAACTTTTGAAGGAATTGCTATAGAATTGAGACAGAGCTATCATTTGTCATGTAATTCTCTGGGATAAAGTCTTCACGTACCTGCTGACTTTAATCAAGCAGAGAGCAGTATCCCAAGTTAGGCAGCTTGCTAGTAAGCCCTCTAATGGTGCTGCTGAGCAGCTGTGGAGGATCCGAATGAGAAAGAACACAAAAGTTAAGTGTCAAGCAGAAACCTAGTATGTGGATGGAAGCAACCCATGAAATTCATGATGTCTGGATCAGCACTGTGCTGTAGCAGGGAGAGAGCAGACTTTTCCTGCAGTGGAGCTCAGATGTGGCGCACTGAGTGCAGCACTCACCTCACTATATCAAGGACCTGAAGGGAACCTTAGGCAGTGCAGCTGCTGAGTCTCTAATCACAAGTCACTCCTGATCTTAAACACTGCTGTAAGTTTCTTGCATTCTGGTGAAATTTTTAAGAATTTTCCATCTTTAAGGTGACCAAAGGTCAGTGTCCTGAGCAGCTAAGAGTAGCCCCATAGCTCAACAGACAGAAATTGTCATTGCTACTAACATACCAGAAGCTTCACTCTTAATTCTGTGCGGCCTCCAGACTTGTCAGGCTTTGACTGTCTTTGTCCTGTTCTGCCTAGAGCTTTGTTTAAGCTTGTTTTAGCTGTTAATAGCTGTTTCCTAGTGACCAGGTAGCTATGGTCTAATTTATTTTACTTTTGTTTAGCTTTGTATAATCATCTGGTATAACCATAATTTTGGATAGTATTTAACAAGCTGCTATTCTATGTAGAACTAAATATTTTTGACCCTACCAAAAGGATGTGGTGTAAAAATATGGTATCATAGCACAAGCCTTTGCTGAGAGGGACAAAGTGCTGTGTGGAGGAATACATGCATGGAAGTAAACTGCTGTAAACAGATCATCAGTGGTTAGCCACTGGTAGTTAAGGAAATGCAGTCCTGAGAACTGGGAAACTGGTTAATAAAGAGAACAAGGAAGAAGTATACAGCATGTATAAAATCTCATGTATATGAAATCTCACATTTCCAGTGGAAAAAAGAGAATTAGTACAGTATGATAGAAGATATATAACAGTAGAAACGTGGTGAGCAAGGAGAAAGAAACTCCTGCCATCAGTATCATACTCTTCTTGCACTGGGCATGGGATGCCAATGACCTGTGACACTGAATCACACATTTGCATGCAGGGAGAGAATGGAAAGGGGAGCACAGGAGTGGAAAAAGGTGCAGTCATTAGGAAGAGGTTTTATAACAATTTTGTGTCATCATTGAAATCCACTTTATAATAGTATACCATTCTCTATTTTTAGCAATAATTAGATAATTAATAATAATCTGATTAGCTAGTTAAGATTACATTTACACTAACAATAAATAATTTGCTTTGCTTGAAAGTTGCGCATCTCTCTGTCCATAGCAACATTTTGAGTGTATCAGTGACTATATCCAGTGTAGGATTGGAGTTGTTGGAATTAGATCACAAGCCAAAGAAGAACTGTGGGTGGGATTTGCACCCACAAAGGTGCAAATGTAGGTGTGCTAAAAAAAAAAAAGATTATAAATGGAACTTCAAGGAACAAAAGTGTTTAAGGTACAATGGCTTGGTGCAGCTTAACAATGGAAAAAGAGACTTTGTCCTACAACAAGATTTTCAGGCCATAGCTCTGAAGAACGATCTATTGGTTCCATAAGGCTGAGAGCAGCATTGCTTAGTTCAGGATGATTTGGTAATGGAAAGCAATGAAAATTAAACTAAGCAAAAGAGCAAAATGGATCATGAATATAATAAAATCACCTGGATTGTGCTGTTCACTTCCTGCTTAGGGACTATACAGGGATTCATGCAGACAAATGCATCAGGGTCTACAGAGGGTCTACTCCCAACACAGCCAAGAGCCTGTAATCAACAGCATCACTAGGTCTAGGATTGTTCTCAGAGGTTATATTAGAAAGGGATCTTTCCCATCTCGGGTGAGTGCTGTGACTACAGGCTATTTGGTATTATTGAGTAACACCCTTCTAGTTTTGCATGATTCTTTTAGTTTGTTTGCTTGTTTTTGTTTAGCACTTTTATATGCTCAGTTTCATTCAGCATCAGAAGAAAATCAGATTTCAAGACTTCAAAAAGTTTTGTTTTCCATTGTTGCTGAAATCCAGTGCCAACTTCAATTTTCTGCCACAGGTTGGCTAACTCACAGTGAGAAACAGAAGTAGAAATGTGACATTATGATGGGAAGAGTAGCATGCAGTGGAAAAGTTTTAATTTCTTAGTCCAGGGGCTCCACATCAGAAGTACATTGGATTTAAGGCCATTATTAGCAGCTCTCCTTCCCAACACAGTTTGCCCTGGAATAGGGAACCCTCTCTCTAGAACCAGAAGAACAGGTTGTTGCCATTTGGGCTGATGACACGGCATTACTAGTTGGCACGTAATACAAACTTACTGTTCAGGTGCTGAGTTACTCTAGCAGCCAAATATGTATATATATATATGTATATGGTACCAAAGACTCCATGCTTTTGACATATACACACTAGCATAATTTGGCAGTTGTCAGAAGAGATAATGTCAATGGCAATGTAAAATCTTTTCTGTCATGTACTTTAGTATAGGCTTCATGCCTGTTTCTTTGCTGGCAGTATCACTTAACATGAAGAAGAATACACTGGAGAGTGACAACAACAGTCATCTCTGGCAAGAATAAGTGGCTTTAAAAACATTCTTTAGGCAATGTACATTCAGAGGGATTAATCTGTGCTGCAAACAATTTGCTTTCAAGCACATTGTGATGATGACTCTTACTGTGAACAATAGCTTTGCTGCATGCCCTTCTTCGGCAGTGTGAGAAGGATGTTGGAGGACATGGCTAATTACCATTCACCTCACTGGGTGTCCACTACCAGTAATTCCAGTTGCATCCATGTGTACTGTGCACAGTGTGTAAGGTAACACATAATAGAAAAAAATCTCATTGGCTCTTTATAAATCTTTTAGTTTGTGTGGCAGCAGATGTCCAAGGTTTTAAATAAGTGCACTGTGAAAAGAGAAAATGAAAACAGCTTGGATGACTTCATAAGAGGTTACAGGATGAAGTGTCTTTATTTCCTCTGCCAATGTATGTAAGTATATTAAGTACACTTCATAAAGGGCTAAATATTAGCATAGCATTGTCCAGTAGGAACATTAATTGCCAGTAACAAACCCCTGCATGCCTAGAACTATAGCCTATCGAGATAATTATGATTGACTAGACAGCTACTGCTGTAATGAACTTAAAAATATTTACAAATTGTCTTGGAGACAAACATCAGAAATGTACTAAGAAAGGGTGAAAATAAGGGGAAAGTAATGAAATTCTGAAAATCCATAGGATGATACTAAAATCCATTGAGAATCCATAGGATGGATTCCTCATGCACAGAAGCCATTGAGACAGTTTGCAGTGTAGTGGAATTCCAGGTTCAGCACCCATGGGCACATCTGTATGGGTGATCACATGGCCCCAGTGCAGTTTGTACCATGTGGTAGCAACCTGGATGCTCAGAAAGCATGTTTGCATGGTCCCAGGTCCAGCTTACAAAACCATAACTTGCCTTTTCAGGCAAGTTCAAGCACAGCACAGTACTACAGGCCAAGGTCTGAGCATAGGCAAAGTGAACTTGGATCTCTCTGCATGTACTCATTTAGACATATCCTCATAGTTCTCAAACACATTTTTACTGTGGTTGCCAAATTCCCAGTGGTGACAGTTTTGACAGTCACAGTCAAAATACAACTGTGTAATAATAAGTTTTCATGTGGAAGTTGCTTATAAAGTCCTTGGTGACTATACATAGATATTAAGAGATGTTGTGAAGTGCTGCTCTCAGAATGGCATGAGTTCGGTAAAAACTTTCTGGCTGTTAATCAGTAAAATCATGTTACACAGTTCTGAAAGTCCACTACAGAGACAAGAAATATGTTTTGCTGAGTTCAGTTTATTTCCTGTGAAATATTAGGAAACTAATTTCCACAATCCTTCAAGCAGAGACCGCGTAAACAAATTTAATGAGGTTTATCTTAGAATAGTTAAGAGGACTGATCAAGACAGGCTGATGTTGCCCCAACATGAAACCCTCCACTGCCAGAAAGAAAGGTAAAATCAATGGAAGATAAGAAAAGCTTTAAGTGTAATTTTCATATTTTTTATATCTTTCGATTTTTCAATTAAGTGGATTACAAAAAAGGTGCTGCAATAGAAATAAGGTATTGCTACATATGGACTGCATTGGATACATTACGTGCAATAATTCTCATTCCAACTTGGACCTTGAGAGTCTCCCCTTGTCAACACAACAAGCCACTATCTGTGCAATTAGCTGAAAAGAGTGTGTCAACCTGGTCTTTCCTTTCCTTATGCTTCTTCAATTACCGCATAATCCTTCATCTTCATCAGGTAGTACTTGTTAGTCTCATCAATCCTTTGAAGAATAAGATGTCTTAGATTGATTTCTGACTATTTTAATCTCATCAGTTAACTTACATTCAAGGCTTTTTGGACGAAGAAACTGTCACTGTGCTCTTTTTTGTTCATGGTAAGTCTGGTTCTATTGAAGATTTCCCAATAAGCTTATCAGACTGTTGCTGCCTTCCTGTCTGTTCATGTCATCCTGAGATGGTACAGATCTGCACTGCCTCTGGAGGGGCAGCCACTTTGTACAAAGGAACCAGTGCTGGAAAGGAACAAATTATTTCACACTTTTACATCAAAACGAGAGGGAATAGGACAAACCCTGATTCCTATCACTGCTTTCTTAAATCATTTTGCTTCTTGGGGGATGTAAGTCAATATAATGAGGCACCCTAGTGCAATTCTACAAAGGGATCATATTGATAGAGCTACTCTGATAAATAATGACAAGACCAGGCAAAGTGTTCACACCTGAAAATTGCTCCCTTGCTTCCCACTTTTGTTTTGGACCACCCCAACCAGCTGTCTACAAATCAATGCTCAGGTACAAGTAGGCAAGTACTTCAGCGCACAGACCTATTCCCAAAAGCCAGTATTGATGAGCCTGTATGAGATCTGGCTCCCTCCATTCTGCATCCCAGTCCTAGGGATCCCAGAAAGCTCTTACTTCTCACAAACACTCACGTTTCCATCTCAGTGCAGACAACAAAAGCCTCAGTTTCTTATTGATGGACTGCAACATGTTGCTTATATAATTCCCGAATGCAAAGCTGAGAAAAAAAATGTATGCAGTAATAATTATATCCCAGATCCTGGACCAGTTGCTGTGACAATGTTGCATTCTGATGTACTGTGATATAACTCTTCTCTGAAGATCTACTGCTATGCAAAATCAATGTGGCCAACCTGCTCTAGGTCAGGCTAGCCTCAAGTGGTATAGAGGACCTGTCTACTCTCTCCACTACTTGACCACAGAATGATGACTTGACCACTACTTGACCACCATTCACTGACGTGGACGTATGTAATACAGCAGATGTGGCCCTTGTGAAGGTTGCAAGTAGGGACTCAGTGCCATCTTCTGATGTTCTCCTCTATTGCTATTGATTTCACAAGGGAGGTTGAGAACAACTATTTACCTAAAGCAAGCAGCTCATACTCCTCTTTGGAGCTCTCAACTTGCCTTACTGTTGACATGAATAATAGGCCTACATCACCTCTAAACCCAGCACTCACACAACTAGTCTTTCCTTATTCGTTGAAACTCTGTTTTGGTCTGAGGGATGGTAAGATTGCTATTTTGAACATAATTTACTGATGTGGAAGGAGGCAAACTGGAATTTACTTATGTGGAAGGAGGTTAGAAAAAAACTACAGAATGGCAGGAAAACTGGTAGAGAAAAACATGTACCAGACACTCAAGGATTTAGGACAATATATAGCAGCATTTTTGGAGGCTGATGTTGTCTTCTTTTTAATATAAATTCTGAGCTCATCCAATGGTATTTTTTGGCATTTTCTCATCTAGACCGTGTCAGGTTATTTTTAATTGTGTAATTCTCCAGGAGCTTGCAAATGTAAAACTTTCATTTTCTATTAACAAGTTCTTTTCAGTTGATCTTCTATGATAGAAAATGAAATTTCTATGTGAGCCAGCCACTGGAGAGTCTGAGGGAAGCAATATCTGGGTTAACAGACTGTTTTAAACACATTCTCTCAGGGCCTTTCTCTTCCCCTTCAGCATTTTCAGCCTGTCTGCCTCTTTTTGCCTGCTTATTTCTTCAGTGTTCAGGCCAATTGTGATCTACTTGAAAAGATATACTGGATGTATTAAAGAATGGTTTTTCATAGCCAAGTGAAGATTCAAAATAATCTGACAATAACAGAAATGTGTTCGAGAACAGCACCCAGGGCAGGACTGTAGGAATGGTGGGTGGATCAAGGCACATTGCACAGGACAAACAATGAGCTCCCTAGCAAACAACTAACTTCTATCTCATTAGTTGCCCTTAAGGTAGCTCTGTCTTTGATCTTAATTTGCAACAGCAATAGCAAAAATAAAGAGAAATCTTTAATCCTGTAAGTGCAGTAACCCCATATTTGCTCACATTTATTGTCCTCAAAGATACACAACTACATGAGATGGACTGCCTCTATGCAGTCTACATGTTACATAAAGGTCAAGGGACAATTTGCACAGTTGAAAAAATGTTTTTTAGAACTAAAATTTTATATGCATGTTACATAAGAAAGTTTCCATAGATTGTTCTCCATGCTGAAACCTCCAGATTTCCATTTGCAAACTTGCAGGCTTATATTATAAAACATTCAGGGCCTGAGTCAGTGTGTGCACTGCCTTTGATATCAGTAGCCTCTAATATTCCTCCCAGCAGCAATGCTGGAGCTCACTGCCAACAGCTTGGAGGTAGCCTGATGATATCCAAACTAAAGGAGTGCAGAAAGAACAGTCATTCTTTTGCCTGAAAAGCATTAGCAAGTCCAGTGAAAAAGAAATCCATGTTACAACACCCTTAGGGCTTTGAAATAGCACTTGTGACAACACTGCATTGTATTCTGATGTACTATGATCTAACTCTTATCTGAAGAACAGGCATTTTGGACTCCACAGAGACAGAATGTGGTGTTTTGTAATGACATAATGATAGGCTGAAGCCCTGAAAGACTGTGTAAATATCATCAGTTTCACTCGGAATTTTAGACTAAATTATCAACCACGGCACAAATAACATAAAATCCCTTCAGCTCAATTATGTGGCTTACTCTGGGAGATCGATGCTTCCAATTCGTAGTCCACATTTAACTGCCTTCTGATGGATGTAACAATGGAGGGCTCCCATCAAGATAATTTTGGAAAGCTCTTGAGGAGCCATGGGATGGGGCTAAATCCATTGAATCAATAAACATTAGATATTAGATTTACTAAAAATATATTTACTCTTAAGGCACTGAAAAAGCAAAAGTTGCAAGAAAAAATTGTTTTTATTTTCAGGAGTAGAAATACATATTATGGTTTGTGGATACAAAATTACAGAATTGTTATAAATAAGTGGAAATTATTTTTTGAGTTACCCTTTCTTTTCCAAATTAATAAGCTGATCACATCAATTTAGACTTCAGCCCCATATTAATCTGATCAATCTGGGTTTTTTCATATCAGTAGATTTTTGGCATTTCAAATGTAACTGAGATGTTGAGATAGTTTAGTTAATAACCAATAACAGCAATATAAGAACAGAAGGCACAATCTCTTTATAACCTATTGGAGGTATCACGTGATAGAAATGCCATATTGAGATCCTGGAAATTGGGATTTCTCTTTCATATGCTACATGTGACTTTGAGTAAATCACTTACTGTGTTACTCAACCCTGAAAAATAACACCAGCCCAGTCTTACTTAATGTATGAGTTTCTTATATATGTTCCCAATTACACCTGCTTGTGTTGGAGGGAAAAAGACGGTTTGGTGTTAACACCTCTGAGGTAATACAATTAAATGGATGTAAGCTGGAGTCCATTCTTGCTTATGAATTGTCAATGCAGGTCACATGTTGCATTTCTAAGGACCCACCAGTGTTGAAAAATGAAAAAGAAGAGTCCCTGACACTCTCGGTGAAGACACTAAATCAGGTGGGATAACTCAGGTCCTAGTACTGTCCTAAAGGATTTGTGCTACTCTTTCTGCTGCACAATATAGAAAGAGTCAAGTTCACTGTGGGACACCAGATTGAATTTGCAAGTGTGGCATTTGGGGAAAACAAAGCTGATACTCTCACCTATCCTATTTGTGTTGGGAATCATTCAGAAAATATGTAATTATTGTCATGGTCTTAGAGTTCAGAGTAAACGTGTTGTAATTGTGGGTGAACTGAGCTGTGTAAGGACTATTAAATGCTTTGATGTCCACAGAAGGTGCAACAGATTCTCAAAGTTACCTCTATTCAAGTGATAATGTTGCTGAGGTCTATCTCATGTTGGAAAGATGTACTGAGCTTTGCACAACAGCCACAATGGAGGAACAGGACTGCATTCAAGAGCAGAGTGGTCATATTTGACAGTGAAAGCATCTTGTCTGGAAGATTCATACACTACGCAATTCTCCCACAAGAGTCAAAGTGGGGAGCTCTTGCTGGAGGCCTTGGAGGCACAGTGGACCTTCTTTGCCATTTGTCATGATTTAACCCCAGCCATCAACCAAGCACCATACAGCCACTGGTTCACTCTACCTCTCTCCGCGGAATGGAGGGAGAGAATCAGAAGGGTGAAAGATAGAAAAGTCATGGGTTGAAATAAAGACAGCTTAGAAGGGAAAGCAAAAGCCACACACACAAACAAAGCAAACCAAGGAATTAATTCACTGCTTCCCATGGGCAGGCAGATGTTCAGCCATCTCCAGGAAAGCAGGGCCCCATCACATGTAATGGTTGCTTGGGAAGACAAATGGCACCACTCCAAATGTTGCCCCCTTCCTCCTTCTTCCTTCCACTTCATATACTGAGCATGATGCCATATGGTATGTAATATCCTTTTGGTCAGTTTGGGTAATATGTCTCTGCTGTGTCTCCTCCCAACCTCCTTGCTAGCATGGCAGTATGAAAAGCAGAAAAGGACTTGGCTCTGTGTAAGCAGAGCTCATCAGAAACAAAAACATCTCTGTATTATCAGCCCAGCACAAATCCAAAACACAGCCCCATACTAGCAACTGTGAATAAAATTAACTCTACCCCAGACCAGACCAGAACACCATTATAAATAGGGACATGCTTTGTCCTTAAAGAATGAGTCACAGGAAATCTGTAAAAACAACCATGACACATTTTACTGTGATAAAGGATGACCTGTCCAATCTTATGTCATGCTCCTTTCATACAGAAAGATAGTTTTTGCATTAATTCTTGGGAGTCATCAGGTAATATAAAGAGAACAGGTCATCCGGGTAAAGGCAAAAAAACATGGCTGAGATTGTGAACCTCAGAGTTACATTGACAGGGACAGCCTTCCACAGTCAGGTGTCCTTTTATCTGAAAGGCATTGGCTACCGGCCAAAATAGTCATAAGTAAATTAAGCCTCACACATTAAGCCATTCCAATGTAGATAATGTTATTATACCATGACAAAAACAGTTTCAGAGATTAGTCCCATGCCCTTTGGGTAAAGACACAAGAAGACCCAAATATATTCACTTCACACATATTCATGGTGAAGGGTATGCCAGCAACATGCAGTTTGTCTCAACATGCAGTTTATCTCAACCCTGAGAAATCTATCCATAAGGCATGTACAGAAACATATACCAATGTAGTGACTAATCCTTCACCAACAGCACTGTTTTCTTAGTCACTTGGCAGCTTGGAAATACTCACATTTAAGAACAGAGGTGACAATTGGAACAGAATATTTTAATATCAACCTTTTCCTAATTATTTATTTGCAAACTCATGAAAATTTCCTTCCACGCTATAATTATTCAAAATGAGTCACATTTTTCCAATGTACACGTGTGGGATTATGGATATGCCAAGAGGTGTGAAAACCAATATTCAATGTCTTTAAGTGACAACTGATTATACAAGTAACGTGGTTCTGTCTCTTTTCCCTCACAGTCTGGCTGTAATTGTTGACATTTGGACTTGAAGAAACTGGTGCAGAGCTGGACATCCCAGGAGACAGTGATGATTTAGGGATAGGTTGTAGCTAAGAGAAATAAGATCTGCTTTGAGCCCTTATAAATGCACCCTTTTCAAACTACTTAAGACATCACTTAGTCAGAATCCTAAAAAATCTACAAACTCCTACACTCTTTATTGGTGTAAGTGAAGAGTTTGAACTGAATTTTGGCTCACACTACTCATACAAATGAATCATCTGTGGAAATACTTGGTCGACTGGCAAAAGAAAACATCAAAACTTGATACTTTTTCTTTGGGTTTGGAAGGTTTGACAGATCTAATATTGGCTCCCATAATGGTGTTTCTAAACTTCCTACTGCTGCTCTTGAGACTGTCAGTATGTCCTAGGCAACTGTAAGGAAGAACTTAATCTAGGGTATGACACAGAATAAGCATATGCTATGCTTTATTTAGTGTTGTCATTTATGTGGTTGATTAGCATCAGCCTTGTGTAGGGACATAACTGAAATCCAGAGGATGGGACTATTGAACCAATGGCAAAAAAATGAACAGAAGCAAGGAGCTGCCCAAGTAGGCCTCATTACCTCCTCCAGGCAGACCCTGTCTCTTGCACCGTGCTGCCAAGGGTTAAATCAAAGTTCATATAATTTGACAGTAGTTATCTAATGTCCTCTCTGCCTCTATTCACTTGTACAGAGATACAAAATACACTCCATACATAATATAAGTTTATCTCTCTTTTTTTTTTTTTTGGCAGGATATTGCAACCTTTGAACTGAAATATCCACAGCCTGCTATCATAACAGAGCTTCTGACATATCAGTATAACCCAGCTTGGCAGGCATCACTGCAAATACTATTAAAAGTTTTATTGCTGAAAAAGTGCAGCTATTCCCTACCTTGCACTCTTTTAAGGGATCAGGGCTCACATATACCATGAAGAAAGAAACTGCTGTGAGCATGTGAAGGCTGTTGAGGCTGTGCTTTTGTGGCTACATCTCATTGCTCTTTCCTAAGCAACAATAGAAGGAGCGGGAATGTGGAATGGCTGCAGGTAAAATAAATTGATAGAGAAGTGGTGAGACACCAAACTAATAGCAGAACTGGTCACTGATGATGGTGAAGAGGATAGCATGGGACCTATGCAATTCTTCATTGGAAGAGGTATAAACACATAAGAAGAACAGACAAATCAGGAAAGGAGAATATTGCCGGGAAAGATCACCCAGGGGAGCGTGAGATCCACATGTGAAATCAAAGGAGGGATACAGAATGGTTTCTGTTGGTTTTATATTGGCGCTATGAGGAAAAGCTGATCGTAGCTCACCAAGGCATACTGGAAATTAACACGTCCTGACACCAGTGAACTTGGCCATCAATTACATGTCAGAGTACAGGGTAAGAGTTATAATCTGTGCTGAATGCCATGTTACTACAGTGAAGTACTCTCAATATGTACACTAGCTAGGTACTTGACATTCAAGATCTACAAAGTAGATCTTGAATATCTACCTTTAGTATTACAAATATGTTTCTGTTTATGAGGAGTCAGGGTCTTCGTAACAAATATCATACCACATCATGGCCAGTCTTCTGGCAAAGATGCAGTCTGAACCTCACCTCCTGATTTCCAGGTTTATGCCTTAGATATTGTAGCAAATATCATAGCAATTTCAAACAGACACAACAATTAGAAGTAGAAGAAGGTATGTTGCTAAGCAGTAGGACCAGGTGGGTTGCAAAGCATTGTGTTATTATGACATATATGATTAGGAAGGTTCTGAATAGGTTGATCAGCCATTCAATGTAACTTGCAAAAGCATTGCTAAAACACGTCTATATATTCTTTACAGCCTTGGAGTGTCTGAACCACAGATTGGCAAGCTTTGGGTCACACTGGCTCTATAGATCCTCACTGAAACCCAGCAGTTCAAGTATTCTTGCACTGACTGTTTCAAACTCTTTTTTACTAGTGTTTGCTTTTGGTTTCCGACTGGTCCAAATGGGCTTGGTCTCAGGAGGTGATTATCCTTTCAAACCTTTCAGGAGCAGCTGCTAACAGTGGTCCCAAACAACCTTCTAAAGCACAGTTTAGTACTTTGTTTTCTGCTAGTTTAAATGAGTGGGTAATACAATTAAACTAGCACTGAGGTTTACCCACACCTGAGCTTATTTTCTAGATTTTCTTACATTTTGTTTAGGTTAGGCAGTAATGATGTTTTGAATGATGAAGATGACCTCTTACAGTTACTGCCTCACTGTCGCCTCACATTGCCTTTCCCTGGTTTCTTCGTCCCCCTCACATTGCCTTCTCCCAGGTTTCTTTGCTCTCCACTTCTCCTCTATAGAAAGATTTAAAAACAGATAAGTGTCCTCTGATCTCAAGCCATAGAAGTGGGACAATAAGCTTGTTAACCTTAGCCTGAACCAGGCAGGTAGGCACTTTCAGATTAATAGCCTACCTGTTGTTCTCTGAAGGACTCTTGGTATTTGCCCTGGAGATATCTTATCTCTATCACTGAGCAAGCAGGAAATGAAACATAGATTCATAAAGTTTAAGCCCAGAAGGGACCATTAGAAGCACTATTCTCATTTTATATATATCAGAGGCCCTTTAATTTCACCCATTTATCCTTGTAGTGAGTTCAATAACTTCTATTTGACTAAAGGAAATGTTCCTCCTAAAAGATGCTCCAGATTTAAATTCATGCACTCAAACAAAAAAAGTATAAGCGCATAAACTGAGACGGGTAAAACAGCCATTAAAACCCAATGCAGATGTCTCCCTCTTTCTCTGTAGCAGTGTCTGGCTCTGTTTTGATACAGACCTGACATGCTTTAGTATGTCATGAGTCACTCTAAAATTCACTCATCCCCAGTGTAAGAGATCCTGAAAATTATCATATATGTAGCCCACTGATTAGACATCATAAAAACCTTTCTAGGTAGGTTGCAAATTATAGTGTATCAATACAAAAGTAGCATAGTACCATATGCTGGACTGTGAAAGTCATTCATTTGTTAGTCTAGATTGACAAATGAAGGAGGGCTGCCCTGACAACTCAGTAAGTTAGTTCTCTTCCCAGCTCAGTTTTTACTCACATCAACTTTCTCTATCCAAGACATATTTACTGTAGGGGAGTCTTACACTGAGCATTGCTGTTGCAAGACAGTCTCATGTGATCACAGTGTGAGAGCACAATCAACTCCCAGTCCTCTTTTATTAAGCTGTGCAGACACTGTCAGTAAGTCTATGTACCATCTAAAGAAGAGCTGAGGACAGCAAGGAAGTCATTATAGTAAGTGGAGAAGAGTAATGCACACTACAGAGCTTTGCAGAAGAGCAGAGAAGACTGCAAATCATCATTAACCAAATTAACCAAACTCACTAGAAAAACTGGTATTATTTTCAAACACAAAACAGTTAAATACAGCAACATATTTAGGCACTTGTAAAATGTCCTGAGATGTGGAAGACACATGTATTGCAACTGTACACCCTCCTGAATGCATAATTATACCAGCACTCCTTTGTGGTGTTTGTAAGGAGTCATTGAAAACAGGGAGGCTTTGAATGATACCATAATCCCTGGTGATGTACCATCTCAAGGAGGGAATATAAATGTGGTTATATCACTCCTTTTTCTAAAGACATCACAACATTTAAAGCTGAGTTTAGTGCAAGACATTGAGGAAGGTTAGATTTATATACCACTATTTATTTTGGTCAATTTTATACAAATATTGGCCTCCAAAAGTTATGAACATGTTCTATGCAAGTCAGATAATTTCAGGACCATGTTACTTAGATTTATTTTTTGGTGGATGTAATCTGCACACAAAATTTCAGTTTGGGGTATACTTGACCATATCAGTCCAAAGAAACAAAACTGAGGAGATTTTGAGCAGTTTCCATCCACTTCTGAATTTGAAAAAAGTGCCTATATGAAATAATCCTCTGAACTCTGGCTCTCTTCCTTCAGCATATCTGTATCTCTGGATCTGGAAGTCAAGACAAATGTACTATTATTCCTGTGGAATCTGAGCACTTTTTATTACTACTCCAAAGAAATTATAAACCCCACAATGCCATGAGGGAATGCAGTTTAGGCAATATGTTCATGTGCCCATCCAGGGAGAACATTTTTTGTGACGGAGATCATGATTTCATGGCAATGCTGATCTAAGCAAAGTTTTACTTCATCTGCACCAATGTAACTGTTGGAAGAGGATTCTGCAAAGACTTGGAACTAATTTACGGGAAAAAAACTAGGGAAGAACATGCCTTAAAATGTAAGGTAAATGAGGAGACTATGAAATTAAATTAATTTTCTGTGGGATTTCTTGAATTTCAAAAGTTAAATTCACTAAGTTCTCATTTAAAACTTGATTATAATTCAATTTAAAAATGTAATTAGTCAAAAGTACAACATTTTCCTGGAATGCATATGGATTGATTTTAGAACTATAGATTAGCACAAGGAAAGAATTTGAAGGACATTGCATGTGTGATGTCTCTAATTTCAAGCACCCCATCCAAGATTAAATCAGATGCTAGTTTAAAGTTTCTATTTTATGACTTTTTTTTAGAGTAGTTTCCACTGAGAATGTATGCTAATCTAGCTCAGCAACCAGTCTATCAGTACTAATAGCAATCAACAGATTAATTAATGTAAGCCTGCTGTGTGTATTTCAACAATATAAATTTCTCGCTATGCAAAAGGTGCAAGATAGTAAGGTAATTCTTGTAAGTGGGATCTGTGTCCTTGTTGTCATAGACAGATGAAATATCTTTTGGTCTTAGCGTGGTTTAGGAAGCAGAATTAATATAGGCAAAATTTTATACTGAATGTAGCCTATAATTTTCAAATAGGTAACTGACTTTCAAATTTATCTTTTTCATCTATGATTCTCCTTAATTCTGGTACATATTGATAATATGTACTTTTTGCAAGCAAGAGGCCTCATTCTTTTAACTTGTGCTAGTTTTATGCTGAAATAACTAACATTAGTTTATACCAGCATGGCTGAGAACAGGAGGAGGTCCAGTGGCAAAGAAAAAAACACAGAAAACTAAATTTCAGTTCTGCAGTCATCGTAACAGGCAATCCAGTCATTTAGAGAATCTCATCTTGTCCATGATAGCCTCTTTACTACACAACAGAGAACCATTGAAGCTTTCACCCCATTACCAGTGTTTGCATATGAGTGCAAATTCGTTTTCCTATGAATATGAAGGAATCAGTGGAGTAATTTCAGGCCTCCATTTGCCTTCCTACATATATTTCTTGTCCTTATTGATTATTTAATATCATCATATTCAACAATAAAGGTCATAATGTTTTCTGCAACATTGCGCCTACTAGTCAAGGGTAAGGAGTTGGAAGGTTTTGAGAGAGTGTGAGTGTGTGTATATATATAAACAAATCAATCAAGTAATTGAAGTTGCATCTTATTCTCCTGTAATATTCCCACAGTAGCATCCAATAAGCAGCCTGACCGACAAGAAGACAAAGATTTTCTTATTAAGTACGTGGGTACTTGGAGCCTTCTCCAGGTTTGGAAAACACTGCAAACTCCTTTCCTTCACCAGTTGCATGATAGATGTTTACAGAAATCATTTAGGATCCCTGTACTCCTTTGAAAATCTAAACTTTTAATTGATATAATTTGCTGGGCTTATTAAGAGCAGTAGATGCTGTCTGTAATGATCTTCACTGGCAAGCAAACTGCCTGAAGGGGGAATATGTGTGCTGTTTGCCACTGTCATTGTGAGTGTGCCTCCAGAGAGACCCAAACAGTCTTCTGACAGCAAGCAAATTAGCCAGTCCTTGCAGACAAGGTACTTCTCGCAAAACATTTTCTGTGATGACAGACTCTCCAAAGAAAGTGAGCTCTGTCACCATATCTCCTTCAGTCCTGCACCTACAGCCCTGCAGACAGACCATAGCAGTGATGTGCTCAGCACAGTCAGCACCATGACCAGCTCTATAGACAGGTCTCAGCTCCCTCCTCAAGGCCTAGCTATGGAGCTGGTGGACTGCAAAGCTGTAGGAAGCTGTGAGTAGCCAACAGCATACACAACAGAAAGACTGAGAAGGATGAAGAGGCCCCTTGTCGTGTGTAGAGAACAGACCTCAACAGGTTCCCAGGGATGGGCTGCAGATTGTCCCTATGGTTTCTCTTGATGCTGAAGGCATTATGGCAAATATCCTTAGGCATTTACAACATGTCTGAGGTATGGTGCTGTTTTTGTGAGGCTGCTGCTTGTGTGAGAGTGGTAGGGAGCTTCATGCTGAGGGTAACTGTCCCCACACTCGGCAGCTTCTGAGCTATGGTGGGCCCACAGCCCTGCCTGCCTGCACCTGTATGGCACCAGTGACTCCACTTTAGTATACCCCTCAGAGCAAATATGAGACCCTGGATGACACCATCCTCTCATTGGGGTTACATGGGAGCCAGGGTCAGGGAGAGCTCTTGCACTAGGAGCACTGATGGGTGTGAAAGGTGAATTACCCTTCCATGTTGGTAAGGAGACCTAGGGTGACTTGTGCAGTGGGAACTGTGCTGACAGCACTGAGCAGCTGCTGTCAAATTCCCTGCTGTGACACTGATAAGAGTCTATTCTATACATGTAATTGATGATTTCGAAAAGTGACAGATATATTGATGCCCTGAGAGCCTACAGCCTCTGAGGGTGTTCATAGTTTACCTAATAATATCCTGAGTTGCTAAGACAGATGTAGTTGCTGCCGACAACAGGGAAAGAAATGGAGCCAATGATGAATGTGGTAGCACTTCCCCACACTGGAGAAAGGCAGCTGCTGTGCACTGTGGAACAGCATTTTTTTTTTTCCTAAAAGATCTAACTTACTTTCTATACATTGTGTGATTTGCTAATGCATTGTTGAAAAATTAGTCTCCTGCTGCTAAGTTTCTAACAGACTGGTAGCATTATTATCATGTATTTTAAACAGATTTTGTGGCTTGATAACTGGCTTGGGTTAAAGATACTGTCTGAACTTGGACCCCACTTAGTCAGCTTTACCTCATACTGTGATCAGTAGGACAACATGACTGTGGGACCTCTGTAAGACTGATAATATCTGCATCTTCTTATCTAATGTATATAATACCCATGTGGCACTGAGGTGTTTGCCATCATGGTTGTTTCCTCAGAGAACTTTTTAAAAGTTTGCGTTTTTTAAAAATAAGAGTAATTAATACTGGAAATGATTAATTAATACAGTGTTCAGTGATGCTGCTTTGACTTCGTTAATATGCTCCTTTGTACTTCACTTTGATATTTGCAAACAGTGTTTGCAGTGTTCTCTCTTCCTGACAGGCAGTAAACCGCATGACTGTTTCTGTTGGTTTACCTGCTTTAGAGCTAGAAAGGTCTGGTTTGTAATTGCTTTTTGTTTTTCTATTAAAGTAAATGCTGGTGTTAAAAGATTCCTATGACACAAAGTTTTGATTGCAAAGAATTAGACACACACACCTTTACAATCCTGGTTGCAATTACATTTAAACAGAATTTAAGCATTTCTGCCTTGACAGCAGTGCAGCATTGCATAGTGCTTGATAGCTCAAAATCAATAGGCACCTTGTGGCTAGCCTAAAAGATTCCCAGACACTGAAGTTATGCACTGTACATGCTAACTGGAAACCTCACAGAATCTAGTATCAGTGCACAACTTATGCGCAACAGTTGGAGCAATCATCCAGAAGCAAGGGACTGGAAACACAGGCACTGTTATTTGAACAGAAATCTTGCAGTTATTGCTCTGTATTTCTTGCCTGTTTTTCTTTTAATTGTGTGGACCTTGTATGCCAAGCTGAGATCTGGCCAGCCAAATACTCTTTATCTTCCTTTGCTCCCACTGCATCTTATAGGAAGGGTCTGTAATGTGCTCTATGGAGCAACTTCCTGGAATATGTGGAATATCTCTCTATCTGAAGGTTTGAAACCCAGATTACTCCCTTCTTGGAGCACTGCTCTAATACCATTGGTCTGTCATAAAAATGGCATAAGCATAGCCACCTGACAGCCTTAAAAAGACAGGAGTTCAGCCCACCTGGATAGCTATGTGGAAAGGCAAAATATTTCAGCCTGGAACAGAAATCCAGGTTTCCAAGAGAGTGGCTTCTAGTCTCTGCAGGTTTGCTAAATATCCCTATGTGGTATCCAGTGTCGGATTCCATGGGCAGTATCTCTTTGCAAACATTTAGATGATCTAGACAGCTAAAGTGGGTTGCTCAGGCCATCCTTTGGGAAGCAGGGGTAAGTGGCTAAACCCTCAAGTTTTGTGTATCTCTGCTAAAAATTCAAACACTCAAAGTCAACCATCTTGCACATTTGTTTTCCTTACATTCATTTACCAGCCATCTCCAGACCACTCTCTGCCAGGTGCAGAGGGACTGAGAGAGGTTAGCATTGAAGTGGATCCCACTATGTTTTCCTGGGACTTCTGTACGTGAGTCAATGGACGATAATTGTACTGGTAGTAAGTCTGACAAAATGAATTCTGTTTCAGACCAAATTTTATTTTCAATTTAATATCTCAGAAGATACAAAAGTCCTTACCATAGCCAGGTTTTCAACCCTGAATGCCATGGCTTCAGAGGCAATCTCACCATGTATTTTAAAGGTTCCAAATACATTAACAGCAGTTGAAGCTTAATCTTATATTCTATAGTGAGACTCTCATTTGCCTAAACTTAAAAATCTGCAAAGATTCCTTATCAAAGAAAGTTATATACTGCATAATACCAAAGATGTCAGCCTTTTGCTTCACTCAAACAAACAATGAAAATACCCGCTCCATCGCAGCGATGGATACACACGATATATACTGCCATAAAAAAAGCTTACTTAGACAGTTTTTGAAGCATGAGGGCAATTTTATCATTTTTAGATTAAGTTAGAAATAAGCATGCCTCTAACAGAAATTTCATCCAACTTTCTTCATATCCTGGTGGAATCTTGGAAGATTTTCAGATTTTTTTTTAAATTCCAATGATTGTCAGTGTAATTTGTATTTTTGTTTCATTTATAAGGAAAGTATGGCATCCTTCCTGACACTCTGAGGAGCAGTCTTAGCTCTTTATGGTGGTCAAGTTGTGATTCTGTGATATTCTGTGATAAAAATGCCACCCACTAAGCATAGGATTCAGCTCCAGACTCTTAACATTAGAATCTGGTTCAATGACCATTCACAGAGTCCTATGGCTATTTGTTGTGCTCTGAGATGCAGCAGCTGGTCTCCATCTAAAGTTCCACAGGATATATGTCTTCTTCAAGTTCTCTGCCATAGCCTCCAGCCCTGTGTGAATCTTGGATGTTCTAGGTTGTTTCAAATTGTTAAAGATACTATGAGCTATGTGTCTAAGCTCCTGTTGTAGGTTAGAGAACTATTGATTCCACCATAAGGTGGACATCCTCATTAGTTCAACTGAATACTTTTCAGTTTCCATTGAATCTTAATCCAAACAATTTCTTCTAGATGTATCTGTCATTTTGCAGATTATTGCAAAAAAAATATTTGCATTGAGAGAAATGAAATGAAGAAAATTGCTATGTGTGCCTAAAAAATTCAAGTTCTGTCTGCCATAAACTGATGAGTCTTCTGCATGCTAATGGATATATATCCTACAGCTTTGGAGCATTCATAGGGAACAAACACATAGATATGGGTGCATATCTGGGAGCTGAGAAAAGATGCTTCCAATTAAATCTTTTCATTTGGTGTGTAACAAGCTGTACATTTGCACTGTTTATTTTCAATTAAAGTACATTGATAACCATTTTTCAGTCTCTTATAAATGCCTTACCTACTGGCAGTATAACAGATTATAGCAGAAATAAGTGATATCCCTCATTAAGGATGGTCTGGTGGTTTCTGACCAAACTCTTGCTGAAACATGTGGCTTCCCTTTTTTTGCATATGAAAATATGCTTTTAACTTTCTGATGTTTTCTATAGTGTTCATAACTTTGTATCTAACTGACCATATAGACCTCCTATTTATTTTCTTGTTAGTCCAGGGCACTATAGACAGGCAAAGGCAAAACCAGCAATAGAGTCTTCTGGAAAATAACCTGAAAATTGGGAGATGCAAATCAGTCACTCATATGTATTTTTCTCTGCCTTATGGCAACTGATAGACCCTAAAGATCATCAAGTTCCAACTCCCCTGCCACAGGCAAGAAACCTTCCTCTAGGCCAGATTACTCATGGCCCTATCCAGCCTGGCCTTGAACACCTCCAGGAATGGAGAGTCCACAGCCTTTCTGGGCAACCTGTTCCAGTGCATCATCATCCTTGTAGTAAAGAAATTCTTCCTAACTTCTAATCTACACCTACTACCCCTTCAGATTAAGGCCATAAATCATATCATAGTACAATTTCAAGATTTATCACAGGACTGCACAAAAATAAGTGTTTCCTTTGTCTCAGGTTTTCAAAGGGGTCTGAAAATACTGTGGGCAAATAGAAAGCTTGACTAAATCAGTATTGAAGACAAAGAGTGAAGTTTTTTCCCTTGACAACAAGTGTTCCAATGATCTAAGTGGGCAAAGGATTTTTTTCCCAAGGACTCACATGTTCTTAGACAGAGACTACAATGCCTAGGTGAAGCTGTTTCTAGCAAGTTCCTATTGAAACAGGTTCCTTGGAAGGATGAGAAATATGTACTTGGTAACCAAATTAAGAGCTATAGCAACTGCCTAAACACACTTACTACATGAATATAACTGCCCAAGTGGTATGCTCCCATCATTCAAAGTCTGCTTGATAAATCTGTGCACAGAACAAACAAGGAGTGCTTGCACATTGTTGGTGGGAGAACGTGGGAGAAGTCAGGGCAATATGCAGTAAATTTTCTTGCTACCTCACCATCAAATTCCTTTAATTCTATCAAAAATCACAATGCAAATTATTGCTATCCTTGGCATTGGCCACTGCTGAAAGCAAACCACACAGCTCATAGTTGGCTTAATTCTGACACTAAATACACGGGTGGGAATTTGCTGTTCAATTCACCTGGACAGTGCCTGTACTCTGCTTTAGTATGTAATGATGTTTCCCTGTAATCATAAGATCTAACTGCACGTATGTATTTAAATAGATGCACGTATTTAGTTATTCATCTTCTCTGCATTTATAGGTTTCTACCACTTCTAAAAATCATGAATTTTTTTTTTATTTATTTTTTAAAGTGAGTTCAACAGACAGGATTAGAGATGGAATTAATAACCTTTAGCACAGGAAGTGAGATTTTTCCATTTAGTCAATTGAAAATATTTTATAAAGGAATCTTACATAGTAACTATCCTCACTCAATAAACCAGGAAAGTGAAGCATGAAAAGGGAAAAGGATCTGGCTGTAGCAATTGTGTTTCAGGTCACTGACAGAGCTGGAAACCAAATCTCAGTTTTAGCCCAGCACCAGCTCAGCTGGATCATGCCTCTCTCCAAGCAGGCAGGTGTAAGGACTGACCTGAACAGCTCTACTCACCACCTGTCCTCTCTACAAAACCAGTCTGCTATTGAGCTGAAAAGTTTTTAGTCACTTTCAATGACTGTTCATTTGGTATTCCCAGAAACCTCTGCTATGCTTCTATTAGTCCTCTCCAATTCCTTTTAGTTTCATGTATTTAATTTGTTCCCTTCAGTTTTATTCTCACACCTCATCAAGAAGTTATCAATTTCTAGACTGTATTTCATGATCAGCTGTCAGTAGCTATACCAAAAGTGTGAACACTTGCACACATTGTTTCATCCTTGTGTGTTGCTCAGAATTTTGACGGCAGGGGTCTACCCTATTCCCATGTGCCCTCCATATGAGGTGGTGTGCTTATCCTTTGAGCCCAGAATTGTGGAGTGGATTCAGCTCACTACTTAAATGATAACTCATACAAAAATCATCTCACCTAATTTTAGACATCTAAAAGAGAACTGTTTTGTTGAAGGTTTGGTTATCTTCTTGTACAGTCAATGAATACAGACAGGCATTTCCAGAGGACAGTTCATTCCAAGGGTTGGAATCCAGAAAATGTGTGATAAATAAGGCCCTCTGGAGGTGCTTGTCTCTTTCTATAGACTAAAAACAGAACCCATCTAAGTAGAGTAGACAAGATGCCTTATATTTAGATAGTTGTCATTTGATGAGGTAAAATCTACCTTTAGTAGCTTCACATCCTGTTTTACCCATCTGCTAACTGGGACTAATAGAGCCATCAGTGGAATGCCAGGTGTCCACATTTATAATTATCTGCAATTATGGGGAGATCTTTGAATGTATAACTCTGTGGAAGTGCAAAGTACTCATTATTCACAACTATGACAGATGGCAGAACTGGTTTTGGGAGCAGTTTACTGTAAATATTGCCTCTATTATGTTTTTCTAGGAGGTGTAACTAGGCAATGGGAAGGTAGGATTACACTCACACTGTCTTGACTACAGGACAGAGGGTTCAGTAGCTGGTGCCACAAGGAAGAGGAGACTGGTCTATCCCATGAGCAGATGGGTAGGCTTGGCTAGGACAAGGAAGAGGAGACTGGTCTATCCCATGGGTAGGCTTGGCTAGGAGCAGCTCCCAAAGTGCTGTGTGGGGCAAGAGAGGAGCTAGAGATACTGTCAGCAAGGGATGGCTGCAGTGGAACAATCCATGGACTGGTTTGTAGAGCAGGATACAGACCAAAAACAATGTCTCTGGCTTTCCTGGGGAGTTACAGGAGTGCAGAAAGATGCTGAAAATTACTGAACCAGAAAGGAAAATTGGAAGTTGCCTCTTGGAAGGTACGAATATCTATCTTCCAGACTTTTAATTAAATCTGTCTTAATCTGCTAAGTGAATGCCACTAAAAGAGATATTTTGTTCTCATCTATTTTTTTTCACTCTGATAAATCTTTTGAACCTTTTGATTTTTAGATGCCTTTCATTGTGCATGCTCTAAGGAAAAAGCAAGGTAATTTCATATCTGGCTCACATGAAGTCATGTCACAGTCCTCTACTTTCCTCTCATGCTATTCACACTGGCCAGTGTGGATCCTTGCTACAGTTGAGTACAGTATCTGATTAATTTTGAGTGAAGACCCACAGGAAATAAGTATTTAGTTTTTTGTGAGGAGCCTGGAGTCTTCACATGAATTTACAATTTGTTTGACAAATTTGTTTATGATTTGATTTTACAAATGTAAAGTTATATTTCAGAGTAAAGAGTACTATTGAAATAAGGTGGGTACAGAACTGGATAAGCTACGGAGGCAGCTACCACAGAGTAAAGCATTTGCTGTGAATCAATACTCTCACTTAACTCACAACAGCTTCTTCAGAAATGCATGACTGACAGATGTGCACACAAGTGCCTTGAAGCTGATGGAACTGGAATGCCTTAGGCCAGTAGAGAATTTGGCCCATCACCTGCAATTAATATAAATTACCTTCAAATAAGAATGTGTTTTCATAATCAAAAAGGTTCTTTGCTTGATATCAAAAGACAGGCAGAAGGCCAGTTTTCCTGCTCGGTCACACCCAGCTCAAGCCATTTTGACCTTGGCAAAAATAATAGAAAAATTAGTGTTTGTGAGGTATTAGTGGCAAAAATAGACACCAGAGCAGTTGGAAATGTACTCATTAAAAGGTTCACAGATATGGAGAGGGCCACATCAGGGCACAAACAATAAATACGTGTTTTGCAGATTTACTTGGTCTGAAATGAGATAGCTATGTGCTGAAATAAGAAAACTCTTTCACGTCAGGGATTTTGGCAGATATTTTTACCCTGCTTTGGCATTTTAGATTTATTTCTGTGGACTTTCTCAGCCTGAGGATTGTTTGTGCACAGTGTAAAGCAGTGGAGAACAGGCTTCACCATTCCACCAACCCTACCCTCTCAGCTTCCTATAAACTTGATGAATTAAGCAGACTCGTACCATTCTCTACTACAG
>NW_008687499.1:65125-82865 GCF_000695815.1 Acanthisitta chloris | reverse complement strand
CTGCTCTTCTACCTGTGCTGAATTCCCTTGACTTTATCTCACAGGAATAGCAACCGTTTGCACCATAATATATGGAAACTCACTGCTCACACTTCTGTTGCAAATGTCAGTGTAGTGTACAGCATCTGTTTACAGTCTCATGAGCAATTGTGCTGGTGCACAGACTCAGTCTGGTGTTAAGAATTATTTTGAGTGCATAAGAATTTCTTTGACTGTATTGATGTCCCGTCACATACACACAGCAATCCATGATACACTGAAAATTTAAAGAAAAGGGTTAGTGTAGAGAAACCTTGTCGTAAATTTTAAAAAAAATTATTGCTACTTTTTACAGCAAGATCATCAAGCAGAGCAATTACTGTATATTCAAATTAGTTACCTAATAAAATTGCTTAAAGACAGATGTTTACCACTAGGAACTGCATAAACAAGAGACTTTCTATAAGAAACATGCTTAAGATCATGAGCACCAGGAACTCTGTACCAGAGTACAGCTTGCATTACCAAGCATTTGCTTTGTGAAGACAGATAATAATACATTCATTTTTCTTACCCACAAGCATCTGAAAAGTGGGAATCAACCTCTGACAACAAGATTTTCACTAAAATGATCTTAAAACCTCTAAGAGATTATTTTGAAATCCAGCTAAGAATATGCACAGATTTAAAACATGTTAATTTATACAGAACTGAACCATTCAATTAAGCTCGTGCTCAAAATGGTTTCCTCTGATAGGAGCTGCCTACCATCTGTTAAGTCAACTATTTCTATTGCCAATGATCTTAAGTTCATCATTTATGCTAGAGTGATTGAGATTCTTAATCATAAATATCATCTGTTCTCTTCCCTCCCTGTCCTCCTCCTCTTCATTTGGGTCATGATTTTTTTTGGGCTTTCTTAATCAGCAGATTCTGAAAGTGAAACCACAGGAAGAGAGCAAACACCACTTGGGAAGGAGAAAAGGGGTAGTTTTTATTGTTGCCTGCTGATTCACAGTAATTTTTTGTCGACCACAGCACTATCAGTTTGTATACATTTTCCTTGCATTTGATACACTGCTACAATTAGAAGGGATGGTGGCTACAGCTTCAGATCATCTATTCACTCCATTTCTGCATGTCAGTGTTTTTCACACAGACAAAAAACTTTCAATTTTCATAAAAGGGTTAGACCTCTAAGGAAGTGTAAAAGACATCTGAATTGGCAATAGTTGCTTCAATAACTCCCAAAAGTTTCCCTATACAGTTCCTGCTGGCCAATCCTTATATTTGGGGCCCTCATATCCTGAGAGTAGCATGTTTTTCCAGGGAAACATTGATGTTTAACTGAAATTATGGACCGTTTCAAACAAACAAAGAAAGTATTGTCACGGTGTCTCATTAGTGGTTTTTGGAGTTGTACAACAAAGTAGAAGGACAAAGATTTTCTGCCCTCTTGTTTCTTTTAACAAGTAATTTGCTGTTTCTGCATTTTGGATATTCATACACACTTATCTATTTCTTTTTCTGGCTCATTCCATCTCCCCTGTCTTTGCAAACATGCAGCTTTGCCAAGACTGCTATCCGTAAGAAAGCACTGAAAGGAGAGGTGAGGACCATCCTCTCCTAACCCTACCTTCCTGCACAGATGCTGAACACATCCTTTGTGCTCTATAGCAACACAGGGCACAGATATTTGTGTTTAGATTCTTGATGTAGTCCACTGGGTCTTCCATTCAGCCTGAAAGTACAAATGCATTGGCTGTATGATGCTCATAAAGTCGAGCTGGTATGGATTCTCCAGGGCTGCAGAGAAGTCAGTGAGCACCTGTCACCTGGAGCTGTTGTACTTGCATGAAGAATGTGGATTGTAATGATCCACCCCCAACATGTCTCCTACTGTGTGTTTTGACCTAATGCAGCAACTCAGGCTTTGTATTGCAATAAAAGATAGCAGGGATAAGAACAAATTAATTATTGACTTTTTAACTGTATATTTCAGGGCTGTTCTATTTCTCCTTGTCTTTTTCACGGTGGGTAGGTGTCTTATGTGACTATATGAGGGGCGGAGTGAAATTCTGCATCGAAGACAAAATGGTTTTATCAGATGGGTAGCTGTGAGGGTGCTATTACTTTTGCACCACCAGCTGCTTACTACATGAATGATTTATGGAAGTGTGACTGTCTGACTTCACATTAGTTTCTGCTGTTTCACCATCCCTATTAGCAGGAATATTAACAATAATTATAATTCTTCTGTGTTTGAATAATATTTTGGAAGATTATCTTATTCTTTTAAAGCAAACAACAACACAAACTCAAATAGATTGCATAAAGAACAAGATACAGCAATGTACTGAACTCCCACAACTCCCACTGAGGCAATAGAGTGAAGGCACTCTGCATTTCCCAGGATGGGGAAATCTAGTTCACTTGGTACTCTGATAAATTATAAATACATAGTTGATTTTACAACTAGGTCTTGATGAAGAGTATATAGTGCTGGAACAATCAAAGAGGAATCAGAATGGATGTTTAAATTCATCAATATTCAGTTGATATGCAAAAATGAACTCACATGGTATGATTTTCTAAGCTGTTTTGAGGTGTGTTGCCATTTCCATGCCATGTTGCATTTATGGGAAGAAACAGAGCTTTTTGATTGTACTGTACAGTATTCCACAGTAATTTCTTCACTGACACATAGCTTATGTAGTTAAAATGTATTGAAGCTCCAAAGATAGAGTCAAGTTCACTCACAATGTGATTCAAACTCTGAAGAACCAAGACATAAGAAGAAAAAAAGCTGCTGTTTTAACATGAAGTGTGAATTCCCTTGGCTAAACTGTAAATGCATTATTCCTTTGCTGTTCTGATACCAAAGAATAGCAATGTAATTAAACCTGATTTGTTTTCTATTGCAAACCCTGCTATTTAATTTTCTATCTACTTTGTTATCAAATTTAATACTATCATAATAATATAACAAATTCTGCAGATAGTAGTATTTAACCTGATCCTTCACAAGAAACTAAACTGAATTTCATGGTATGCCATTACAGCAAGAAAAGTTGTTATGTTTTCCATGACAAAGGTTTCAAAACAAACAGAAGAAACTATATCTTCATGAACAACCATATGCTACTGCGAAATGGATATTTTCTTCCCTGTAACTTTGGATCTAGAAAACTGGCATATGGTTATTAGAAATGCATTTTTAAAGTTGCTGGTAATCACAGGAGCTTGGAGTTGGAGCTTATGAGTATGTTCATTACAGTGACAGTCATTCCATGTGACCATGGGGTGAAGATACAGCAGTATTTATTATTATGAGGGAATAACTGCAATTGAGTATCATATACCCATAGCTATTTAGGTGCCTAAGGCTAATGCCAGCATTTCCAAATCTGCAGCTGAGTTTCTGCTCTTCCTGAAGGTGACTAAGTTTTCCCCCTTCAGTGTCTGTACAGCTGACTACTAAAGCAGCAAAGCTGTTTTACTGCTAATAGCTCAGAGACCAAGGTCAAGCTGAGGCCCAGAATATTCCCAGAAGTGAAGTTTTTTAAAAAATGTAGGTTTTCTACAGAGAGGAAAATATCTAGGGTTCTGCAGCCTTTCTGTCTTGACCCTTTTTAGTCCCATTTCCCATGGCATGTTCTAGAAACATGGATTGTACCTGTCCAGGGCAGGGGAGAGTGGCAAAACCTTTCCTGTGACTGTGGCTAACGGGACAAGTGATAACAAACTTGGGGCATGTGGCAGGAGGGACAAAGTTGCGTATGTTAAACTGCATATCAGCAAGGTCAAGTCTGTGCTGATAGTAGTCCCATATCTGGGGCCAGCCTGCTGCCACTGGGCTGGTAACATCCTACTCCCCCCTAGTGACATCCCTGGGATTTGAGGTAGAGGGGAAAGACGTCATCTCAAAGCTTCATGCTCTGACTATACCCACTTGTTCTTGCTTGTTTTGCCCTCCTACTGAGTCCTGTTGGTACCCTCCAAGACTAGCTGAGCTTTTGTATGGAGATGCAACTGGCAGAAGGATTTCTTCACAGAAAGGATTGTCAAGCACTGGAACGGTCTGCCCAGGGAGATCGTAATGTCACCACCACTGGAGGTGTTGAAGAAATGACTGGACATGGCACTTGCTGCTCTAGCTGACAAGGTGGAGATTGGTCAAAGGATAGACTCAATGATCTTGGAGGTCTTTTCCAACCTAAATGATTCTGTCCTAACTGGCAGAAGAGGGACAGTGCAATATCATCACAATGGCCTCTGGAGAAGTGTCACATGTGCTTTGGCTGCCAAGGCTTGAGCTGTCAAAGCAAATGATTTTATGTGTGACTGAAGTTTGGCGGTTTTGGTTGAGAACTGTGTGCAGAGGACCCCTATCAATAAGCTGGCTTCACCATTTTCCTCACCTAGGCTTCTGCTTTGTCTTTCCATCTCCTTGGCATTTTGCTCCTGGCCAGGTGGCTCCCTGCAGCACTTAAAAGTGTATGGGCAGCCTGACAGCTCAGCTGGTGGCTCAGAGCACTGAGAGCTTGGGAAGTGCAAGGCATAGCAAAGCAGGAGCCAGGCAGGAGGTAGGAATAAAGCAGTATCCCCATATCAAAATAAAAGTGATTCATCTTACTTGTTAAGCGAAGTAAGCAAAACAGCATCCCCATGTAGAAACAAAACAATTTCCCCATGTCAATATAGGGATGATCTTACTTGTTAAGTCTGATAGTCCTACAAAACACTGAGTAACCTCGAGTCCCAGAGAGGTCTCTCCTCACAGCTTTCACCCTGTAAAATTATTAAAATATTACTTGATCTTGTTAGTTTGGGTTTTTTTCTCCCCCCACATTATTATTACCTATTGACAGAAACAAAGCTCCCAGTATGAGTCAATAAGGATTGTCTTAGCTGTTGGAGCCCTCTTAAAACTGTTCTATTTTATTTTTAGGGAAAAAAAAGATTTTTCCTGATTTGGAATTTAGTTGATAAGAGTGGTCAGCAGAGGTTTATTTGTGTCTGAAGTAGGGAAACAGTTTTATAATAGAAATATGAATTGGACGGCTATCACATTGATATTGGTAAACACTGCCATCATCTTCTCTGTGTATGTGTGTGTGCAGGTTAATTAAAAAGTTCATAGGCTTGCCTGTGAAAATCTATCTCTTTAAAAATGTAGATTTGGATTTAGAAGCTTAATGAGATCTACAGAAATCTTACAGTGTTTTCTGTTCAAAGTCAGAAGGCAGAAGAAATAACACTACAGTCTGTTTTCTGACCTTTTCTTGATCAAATTGACTTTCTTGGATATGCAAGGCAATTATTAACTCCATAGACAGTAATTACATCCATATAATATTTATTGCATACCAAAAGAAAAAAAGAAAATTAAAATTCCACGGTTGAGTATTCAACACACAAACAACACCAGCATGAATGCTCCTTGTATTTTACTTCCAAAGCCTGGAACAACGTTTTTCAGAGAACAAGCATCCTGCAGGATAAATCTTTTGGAATCACTGCAGAGAACCCCACCCCTCAAGCTCTGGGAGCAGCTGATGGCAGTAGTAGGGGGTCATTTTTATGGGCATAAGCAGAATATAGGATGGCAGAGTTTCCCACTGAGAGTCCAGATAGCACTGGAAGAGTGACCAATGCCAGAAGCCTTGGACTCCACTCCAAGCTCTGGAAAGGAGTGTGCAGAACAGTATCTGCCTTTCTCACACCTATGGAATCATTTCTGTTCAGATACTTTTCAGTCCTGCCTTCTGCGTACCCCATCCCAGCCTCAGTCTTTGTATTCATATAATCTAAGTCTATTTGCCTAGGCTTCACACCTTAAAAGTAGATTTTCTTCATGGCTATTTTCAGTCCTCTAGTTTCTTTCCTTCAGTGTACTTCTCCATAACCTCATGACCCTTCCCTATCTTTACTTTTGTCAGCCTCTTTTCCCAAGTTTGCCTTTCAATCATCCATTCCCCACAGATTCCTAGTCTTAATCTCTATACTGTGACTACTGCAGTAGTTTCTGACATCATCAGTTCTCCAGCAGCTTGTAACAGGTTTTCAAAGGCTGCCTACTACTCTGTGAAGATCAAACTCCTCTACCAGATTCTATACCATTTTCTTTTAAAAACTGGCATGAGAAAGAGGCATTGCCTTTCCTCCCTCCTCAGATTTTATGTAATAGCCTGGTTTGTATATCTCTCCTCTAGAAAATAAACTCAACTCCATTTTCAGATTGAAGCATCCAGATATGCATGTTTTATCCCTTCAGAAATATGATTCAAAATATGATTTTGCTAGGTGGGAATGTGACATGATACCTGGGCTGTCATATCTACTGGTTGGACCACTGGGCTGAGACTTGATTCTCATCTTTGCTGTCAAGAATGTATCTGCACTTGACATTAAAAGTCATAAAAATAAAATACAGACAGACTTCTTGAGGCTCAGGGATACCTTTTTTTCCCCTCTTGTAGAAATGGCTCAAGCAACAACACTGTCAAGTAGGACTATTTTCTTTGTACATCTTGCCCAATGTACCTAGTACTTTTTCTCTATTGTCACAGAGCTCGTACCAGACTTTCACATAAAATGGATGCCTCCTATTTTATAGAAAACCCATAGGATAAACCATCCGAGTGTCAATATTAGTCCTGTCCTTTACCACAAGTTTTCCTGTGACCCTAAGAGAGTCTCACAAATCTCTGTACAAATCTTCTGTTTGGTGGTGCAAACCAAGCTTCCTAGCAATGTTTTTATCAGTGAATAAAACAAAAAGAAGGACAAAGAAGTTGCCGTCACACTATAAAGTGCGTGGTGCAACTCTCAGAAGGTTTAAGTTGCTCAGAATTGTCATGTGACTCTCCTCAAGAAAATTCCTGAGGGAATTGGGAGAAATGAGAGTGCAGCCATTGATAAAATAGGAAAACTGTGGCAACACCGTGGGAACATCTTCCAAGAAAACCTTCTGGCAATGTTCATGATCCCGTGATGGATGAATGCCTGCATTATCAGGAATATCTGGACTATACCCATGCAGGAGTGCTGCAGGGCTTCCTGCTTCTGTAGAGAAGCATTACATATGTAGACAGCGCTGGCACCCTGACCTAGTGCTCACATCTCAGTACATGTAGGCTATGTCTGTGCTGGGGCTTCTGGAAGCAATTCTAGGGTCTAGAAACAGGTATTTCCCAGAGGAATTCCCTGTTTCTGTGTTTGGGTGGATCCTAAAGACTTTCTCCTGCCCTTTTCATGGCTTGGGTGTGGTCATGCATTGGTTGCTCTACATGTACAGAGATACATCCACAGATTTCCACTGACATGGGCCTGCCAGGAGGCAGGGACACACTTCAACATTTCTCCACCTCTAAGACCCGTCAGCCTGGATCTGTGGTCCATGTTCACACAGGGCTCTGCTGGTGGGTGTATGGTTTCAGCATTTATCCCAGTGATTTGGCTTTCACCCTGCAGTGAGGTCCTCTTCTGATTCTGCTGTCCACGTATTGACACTGTGGTTTGTAGGCAACCCAGGTCTGCCTTGAAATCAGAGTTTTCATCACTTCTTGGGTTGCTTTGCTGGAAAAAATGGTTAATGTTTCTAGTCAGGGACCAATGACAAGGTCACAAGAATTGACAGACTGTCAAGATGATCTTGTTAAGTCTGGTAGTCCTACAAAACACTGAGTAACCTCGAGTCCTGTATCCACCTGCCTATCACCAGCTTTTCTTAGTATGTGGGGGTGTCTGAGATTACAATTTCCTATACAAATTGTGAGAAAATTTTCCCAATACTGTACTGTACTTTCCAAATTTAGCATTAGAGAAGCCTCAGGCCTGAGACCAGAAGCTGATTCTGCAGACATCCACTGGCCAAGGTCTACAAGCCCTCAGAACCACAAAGATGACAGCACTCCTTTTGGGTGCTCCCTTTGGAGAGCATGGTGCCCATCTGCTCAGTCAGATCTGGGATGGAGATACCTAAACTGCGCACAGCCCTATGCCTTTTCCATCCTCCTTCCAGAGGGATTTGATGCATGATGACCAGAGCGAGACAACAACCTCTGAAAGGTCGCTAGCTGGGCCATGGACATGGCTCAGACACCTGCACATATATATCTAGTGCTGCTTGGGATGCTCTGGAGCATTCAAGACACCCAGAGAAATGGTATGTCTGACATACAATCGGGAAATCTGTGCCCATAGGGATCCAGATCATTTAGGGCTGAGAGGCTTAAGAGGTCTACAAACACTGCTAGATCCCAGGGTGTGCATGGCATGGATTAGTTGGGGATGAGAAGGACAGGATTTGCCAAGTGGTTCATCTGATCCAAGGGTCCATGGTGAAAGAACCTGTGGGAATCAGAGAACTGGGGACAGGTGGAAAAGTTCACCCTGGACTGCGCTCACTGAGATAGTCCTCATAAAATCTCGGCAAGAGTTTTTGCCTGTTCCACACTACCAATCTTTCCAAAAATGTACATGAGAACTATCACAGCTGTGCTGTTTGCATTAGCCAAATTAAGTCCTCATTATGTTTCTGGTTTGGTTGTGATGTTTTGTGGGGTCTTTCTTTTTTTTCTATAGCAAAAAACCCCTAGCATTTGCAAATCAAACTGTAAGAAATGAGCAGTTTTAAGATGTGATTTTTCAGGACATTTCCCCAGCTTGATAAATTTGGGATGATATGACAAGAACTGTAACTACCACATAACCACAAGCTTAAAGCAAATCATGGATAAAGTGCAATGGGAAGATAATTCATATTTTGTGGGAATTAAAATTAGGGAGTTGTGCTATAACCTTATAACTGTGTTTAAGTGTGGATGATCAAAGATTCATAGAATTTTATGATGATGAGAGGTGATTTTTCATTAGTAAATTATATTGTCTATGTGACATGGCTTATCATCATAGTATTAAGAAATTATTTCCAGTAATTATGAATTCACTAAAGAAAGTACTTACTGGGAAATGTTTTTGGTTTCAAAGCAGAAGTCTTCTTATGGAGAACATTCTGGCCTCTGAGCAGCTCTCATGGTAACAGAATTCCCATTAGGAAGTGTTAATCCACCCTTTCTTGCTTTTCCTATATGACAGACACTAAAGTTTCCAACAGACAACCTTCTATATCTGTTTGCCCCGTGAACAGTTACTGTCACTCTGAAACTACCTGCTTTTCCTGGCTGCTAGGTCTTGGATTCCTGTGAAAATAGGTAAATATTATACCTGCAGCATGTCCTTACGGAACGATCTGAATACCCTATTGGAATGCCTCTATAAAAGAACAAAGAAAATTGATATTTTACTTTTCTAAACAAAGTTTTGAAAGAGGTGCTTCTATTCAACAACAATAAAAAAAAGTAACTTCATCTGAAAAAAATGTCCAGGAAAACAAGTAAATGCATGCCATGTATTCTTACAGTCTCACAGATAAAAACTGCAGACTTTGAGCTAGAATTTTGTTAGAAGACACCAATCTTTTTACACACATACCGGCCAAACAGTCAGCTTGCCTTCTTAATGCAATTTATATTGAAGGTTGTAAGTCTTCATAATTATTTTCTTTGTAAAACAAGACAGTTAATAGCAACTGTTTAGTTAAGCAGTGGTACAGGTTTCCCACTGGTCAACAAGAGCCTTTGTATACACAAGGTCTCATGCATTTTTCAATGGTGGGAATAGCGATTTTCTTCTTTGGCAGCTCCCAAATGTCATTTTGCTGCAGCATCTACGTTAGGAATGGATACAGTTTCTGTTAGTGTCTGGGAGGTTTTCCAATTACATGAGTGAGAGCTGACAGGAATTGAATGAGTTATTGTCTGCTTTTATGCCTTTTTAAAATTTGACTGTTTGATTTTTTCAGCACTTCAGCTGAGTTATCAGCATAACTTAGACTTTTTGTTCACTTCCCCAAAGTGACCTACACAGTTCCAATTTTATATGCAGCCTTCACTTCATCTGATTTCAATAGCAGCTTGATACCTCAACAGCTTTGTGTATCTTTTCCTACATATCTGCTCTAATTCCCATTTGGTCAATCAGATTCTTGTATTTTAATGAGAGAATATTTTAACTCAGGTAAAATCCTAAGACTGAATTGGTCTTTCCACTTCAACAAGAAAAAAAAGAAAACATCATCACTACTTGTCACTAATAAAGTATTAAATGCATCTAATTTAAAATTACAAAGCAGCAAGTACTTTTCTGCCAGCTATTAATTGCATTTTAAAAGAATCTCTGATTTCCTAAAACAGCAGCTACTTTAGTTATGGATTTCACAGTTTCTAAAGTGTTTGTGATGTGTTAATTTGCTCTTCAGAACACAATAATTTTATTTGTTGGTAAAGATAACTCCTTTTATGAAATTATACCAAATGTTTCTCATTTTTCTACCCAACAGAGAAAATGTCTAAGCTGTTACCTTTCTTAGTCAGTTTATTTCTGTCAATTACTTATTTCATGCAAGTTTTTCTAACATAATCAATTTTCACACATTTTCTTTTCCACAGTCAGGCTTGGAAAGTAGAGAAAATCCAGTTAGCTGAGGTTATGACACCAGTTAAACAGAATAAGGAAATCTGGTATGCTGAGATTTATTTTATCAAATGCTTGCTGAATACCAAGGAAAGTTCTCTTCATCTGATTTCTGAGCATTTGATACTATTAATACTTTTGAAGTCAGGCCTTTGTACTTTGTCTGTTATTTGCAAGTGGGGGGTTTTGTTTTCAGTTGCCAAACCAAGAACCCTGGTTTTGTGTTTTGTAGTTTAACACTGCAAACAAATGCCTGGATTAGGAATATTTAAGGATGCCACCTGAAGGCAGAAGCTCAGCAGCCAGGTGCCAAACAGTGTATTACCCTGAAAGACAAAATGCTATAGCTTTCCATT
This sequence comes from Acanthisitta chloris, assembly GCF_000695815.1. Lineage (NCBI taxonomy): Eukaryota > Metazoa > Chordata > Aves > Passeriformes > Acanthisittidae > Acanthisitta > Acanthisitta chloris. The sequence continues at coordinate 71,991 of NW_008687499.1, read as the reverse complement.
TGATGCACTGAAGCCAATGCTGAAGGCCCAGGCACTCCTGTCTGGGCAGTGCTGTAGTTCCACAGCTCACTTGACAGATGCCAGGTACACATGGTCGCAGCTTCCTCCCGGTAGAGATGATGGTTCCCAACCAGCATCCAGAAACCAGCTGGGCTTGTCTCATTCCCCATCCCAGGGTGCCAGAGTGACGGGTTGATTCTATGATTCTATGATTATGGCAAGTATGCCTGGACATGATCATGCTCCCTGAAAAACATTCAAATTCATTGGAAAAAGGTGAAGGAGGTCATGATGGTAGGTCCCCTTTCATGCAGTGCTGCAGTAACCAAAGTATCCTTGTGGGGTTGTGTCATGGGCAAGGATGTCCACTCTCACCAGGGCCACTGCCACCACAGATTTTCCAGAATCAGTAGCTGTGGGGTTTGTTTTTAGCCTGCATGTTATTGTGGGTAGCTACTCTTACCTTCAGAGATTTCTATAGTTTCATGTTTTCTCTGCATATGAAAGAAACTCAGGAAAGTAAGAAGACAATTTAACAGTTGTTAGACTCTCAAAAAATAAGCTCCTTTCTCTGTTTCCCTAGAGCATTTGTCCTGCAAAATGCCTGCTAAGGCTAAATATTTATGCAATAGTAACCTCAAATGTCAAGATAAACTCTTCCAAATCTAGACTTAAATGGTTATTTTAGGTGCAGTGAGTATCCTTTCTATACTTGGTGCCTTCAGATGATATCAGGTGATATCTTGTTGTACAGTCATTGCAGTAACAGCAGTGAGCACACACGGAGATCATAGAACTATGGAATGGTTGGGGTTGAAAGGAATCTTAAACATCATCTAGTTGCAACCCCCCTGCCATGAGCAGGGACATCTTCTACTAGATGTGCAGCCTTTGTTAGGGAGTGCATGTATTTGAGTAAATATCACAGACAGATATGGGTAGATGAAAAGACATAATGTGTAAACAGTGTGACAGTTTGTAGCTCTCAGAATTACCTCCACAGTATCTGTCTTTTTTTTTTTTTCCTAGAGCTCTAAAGGGGTTTTGCAGGGGTTTGTTTTTTGTTTTGTTTTACTAAAACAAAGTCCCAAAGGAAGAGGATTCAACAAGAAAGCTATAGATAGGATAATAAACAACAGCAAAGGGCTCAGTTTTCAGATATACAAGATTTTGAAGCATTTTTTTTAAAGTGCTCTCATGGAATCTGAGGGTTATCAAAAATTATTATCCTTCATGCAATTTCTTTCCAATCATTATCCAGTAAACCAACTGGAATTATGAATATCTCATTGTCAGTGAAACTGAGCAGGTACTGATATTTAAACAGAACAAAAACTTCTAGTTCACTCTCAATGTTTCTGACAGTCTTCAGTTTTACTTACCTGAGTTTTCTACCCTACCTTGGATAGCTAGTCCTACCATTCATCCAGAAAAGCCTGATGTACCTGGCTCTTGATATTTACTTTGTTGTTGTTTTAAATATTTTTACTCTTGTTGACAATGAGGAAGAGATTTGGAAGCTTTGTCTACTTTTCCTTTGCCTATAAAGCAGACGAATGTTGGAACCTAACTGTCACATTGGGAAGCTTAGAATGAAGATCTTAGCCTTCAGTTGCTGATAAAATGCAATAGATTTTTTGGTTTACATTTTTGTTGCAGTGATTATCTTTTTATAGTGTTAAGATTTTCATATTGACACATTTCACAATTCGTTTCACATTCAATCGCATCAAATATTAAAACTTGTTAGGCTGAAATGAAAGGCATTAATCTGTACATAAACACCTGTGATGAAAAACACTTCTGCTGGACATTTATACACTTCATATATTTGATCTGTAGGTAAGTGGATTTCTTTACACTTTTCCAATTAAAAATAACCTAATTTTCAATGGAAGTTAAGCCAGTGCTTAAATATTGTATTGAATTATGCAGTGATTACTTGCTTGATAAAAATTAAATAATTGTTTTCTGTTTTGATTTGATTCCTTAAAATACAAAGGAGCTGTCTAGATCTGTTAACATGTACTTGCACAGCAGCAAAATCATCTGGCCAACTTTCTTAATGACTTCTTTATATTTTTCATAGACTTTATGTACTAGGATTTATGCAACTGTGAATACATGCAGGGAAATATAAATCACACACCACATTGCACATCATTATAGATTTGTGGCCCCATCCAATATGATGTATAGCAACACCGAGGTGGCCCAGCTTCTGCTAGCCAAGCCAGATGAAGATAAATCCTCTTTAAAGTAGGAATTCTCAAACTTTAAACAAAGAATTCATTAACTGAAGGATGCAAGACAATACAAATGGTGTCTTGAAGAGAAGATACAAAAAGGTGTCGCAGCATGATACCTCTGCAATATGCAGGTCTGCATATCTCATCCATGTATTTAAAAATCAAATGAGAGAAGCAGAACTACATTTTGGGGGAGCTTCATTCTGGGATGAAGTGCAGTGCCCTGTAGTGCATTGGGAATGTTACTTGTTGACTGAAATGAAGAATGGGATAAAAAATGTTCAGTAACACAGTTTAGGAGATAACTCTTCTGATGCATCAGTAAAATTTCATATATTTGTTAGCTCAGGGTTTGTCTAAGGTGTTCTGAAATAAGAGTTTAGGGTCACAGGAGATTTCTCTAAAATAATGTATTTTTAAGAAAATTCGAAGGAAGATTTCAATAGCCTATGAGTTCCAATCCTCAGGAATGATTTTTTCAAGCATATCTATGCTACAGTATATTTGCTAGAATCTCCATAATCAGCAAGACATTCATATCTACAGACTGTACTCTGATATTTCTCTTCAAAGCTGAGGTCTCTTTAATACTCCATTCCCAAAGGACACATTTCAGTGCTCCGTCTGCATCAGCTCAATAAGGGCATCTTTTACAAATGAGAGCAGTCAATGTTATCCCATCACCAATCCTCTGCCATTTTTTCATCTTCAGGGTTTTTCTTTTCTTTTTTCAAAATGAGAGACTTTGAATAGAGTTTTCATTTCTGCCACAGCTGGGCCACTACTTAAGTGAATAGCTTCAGGAAATACTCTCATCGTCATTATTATTCAAAATATCCAGAAACACAGTTCTGAGCTACAGCAAAATTGTCAGGGGTGAATGACAAAGGATTGTTCAGTCCTCCATAGTCTGCTAAGCACAAGCTTGACTGAAAATTGAGAGTTCAGAAGTTCAACATGAGTTCAAATGTTATTAAGTCCACGTTTCTCTAGAGAAAGAAAGAATGAGTGATAAATATTTATACTAGGATATTGGATTAAAAACATATATGTTATGGCTCCTATATCTGCTTAAAATTATATCTGAATAAATTGTACTATTGTGACTGGGCAAACCACTCAAGGAAGGGACCAGTTAAAAATGAACAGATGGGAGTGGGTTTAAATCAAGGAACCAGTGGTCCTTGAAAGATGCAGTTGACTATGCATGAAGGACTTGGAGTCAGGATGTGCAGTTGGGAATGCTGCAAACTGATCCAAAACAAAGCCCAGTCACATTAGTGACATAGATCATAGATACTGGCAGCTACATGCTGCTCTTTTCTCCTGGCTGTATCCTATCTTTTCTTTAATTTTTGGTTGAATGATGAAATGACAGCTACGTATGCTGTGGTACTTGCTGGTTTCTTTAAACTCTAAAAGAAATCATGGACTCCATTGAAACATAAATCTAAAAGGAGACCTCGGAAGGTCACTAACTTAATTCCCTAGCTCTGAAACAGACAGGTACTACTCCTGACAGATACTTCTCTAACTGGACCTGGTCTTCAAAATCTCCAGTGCCAGGAATTCCATAGCCCTAAGAGATAATTGAATTTAATAATTCAATTTAATAAATTGTTCAAATATCTTGACATTTGAGTAGTTTTGCAATGTCTAATTCAAATATCTCTGATTTCCTCTTGTTTGTTGAGCACTGCTATTGAAAACAGTTCATTACTGTTCTAACAGTCTCAAAACTCTTGACATGATTATACTGTCCTGTCTCAGTGTTCGCATTTCTGAACTGAACATTTTCTTCAGCTTGTCATGCAAATTTTTTAGATTATTTATCACTTTTGTTCATCAATTGGAGTTTTCTTCCAGATTATCCACACTTTTTTAATGATGGTTTTCAAAATGGGACATAACATTAACATTGAACCTTTAGCATTTGTTCCAAGGGATGTAATAACTATGCAGTATATTAATAATTACTTGTGTGTTAATATTTAGTTGTCAATAAGTTTTGTATGTAATGACATTTCAGAATGAGATTTGTCTCTTTTGTGACAGCATCTCAAACACTGACTCATTTCATGTGAAGCCCCCTGAGCCTTGCTTGCAGTGTTGCCAGCTAACAAGTTACTCTGTTTTTTTCATCACTTTGCATTTATGAATTTAATTTTTGTTTTCATCCTGGAGAACATTTAGATTGGCCTTATTAAATTTCATTACATTGATTTCAGACTAGTGCTCTAATTTATCAAGTTCATTCTCGATTCTGCTTCTGACCATTGAAGTGCACGTTGCCTTCTGTCATCTGCAAATTTCATGGGACTACACCCCCCCTATTTCACGTCCACAATATTCAAGGTTTATACTGAATATTAATGGGGAGAGACCTTTTCAGGGCCTCAGAATTTGTCAGAGCCTTCCATTTCTTAAAGCAAATCCTTGATAAAACAAAAATATTTTCCTAATTTGCATATGAAAATGTAGGGACTGTGCCACAAGCTTTACTAAAGTCAAGATGTACATATCTACTATTTCTACCCTATCCTCTAGGACTTGTTGCTTACCCCACTGAACTAGAATGATGTGACTGCTCTTAACCTGTTTTTATTACTGTGTTATCCTTCAAGTGCTTATAATCTCAGAGGTTTAGGAATTTGTTTCAGTAGCTTTCCAGGCAACAAGTTTATGCTAACTGGCTCATAGTCACCCTTTTCATAGGCTGAAACCATATTTGGGTCTGGTCTACCGGTGAGCAAGGAAAATTGTATCAGAGCTCTAGGTTCAGCTCCAAAAGAATGGCAACTCTATCATTTGGATTTCTGATGGAACTTAGAATTTTGGATGGAGGAGCTGTAATACTACTGTAGTCATGCTATTACTTTCCTTGTGCTGTCAGTTCCTTCAAAGGGTATCTACTTGTTGCATGTTGGCACAGAAAAATAAAAGTAATCTGAATTATAGAAAAGGTAAGATGATGGAGGATGCACTTCTATATCTATTAATATTTACAGCTAGTTTTGATAGCAGTAAAGACAGTTTCTGCAGGCAGAGACTAGAGGGAAAGCAAATAACTTCTTGACCTCAAGGGAAGTGGAGCAAGAGATATACAACAGTATGATGAAATCAGTCAGAGAAGTAGGTCATGTTCAGAAAACAGATATTCCCAAATTTCTTGTGAGTCACATTTGATAGTCCCAGAAGCTTTCTTTCTGTATATGTCTGGATATTTCAACTCTTTTATCCACTCTTCATATGTAAAGTGAAAGAAGTAGGACTCTCTCTCTTACACAGTTCATCTCTAACTACCTTGATATAAAGATCTATATGCTTTCTGGTGATATTTGTGCCATGTCTTATACAATGGAGCTCTGATACTAGGGACATTATGCATCGATAAAATATAAAAACAAAAATGTGAATGTCAATACAGAGCCAAAGGGAAGGAAATTGTATTTGGTCTCCTCAGACATTTGTACATGAAATCCAGACTAGGCTAGTTAGAGCGTGTAGAGCTCCAATGAGAGCTAAATTGTCTGAGGGGTGCCAAGAATGATTACACTGTTGAAAAGAAGTATATATAGAGAGATGCATGTGACAGAGCAAACACAAAGAGATGTGGGAACAGTGTGAGAAAAGGACATGACATGACAAACAGATGACAGTGGACAAGCAAGCAAGTAAAAGAGAACACTGAACCAAAGCATGTAAATTGTCCTGTTAAGACTGGGTATACTGGGTTGTGGTCTTTACTTCAGCAATTTTGTTTCTTGTCACTTAGCATAAGGTTATTTACTACTGAATCCATTTGTGAGAGTGGGAGAGCTGGCAGGTCTATAGGGCAAATGCAGACAACTTGTCTTGACTGTGTCATTGCCAGAGACCCAGATGCAACCTGGATGGGAGCAGGATTTGCTCTGAGTACATGTAGCAGCCATCAGGCTGGAGAAGGCTTCTCTCAGAGACCTGGAAAAGGAGAGGCTGAAGCCTGCGGGGTAGAAAAAAAAGGACTGAAATCCATTTACTATTCTTTTCTGTTTAGCTCTCTCAAAAAAAAAAAAAAGTGAACTTATAGTGGACATCCCCACACTTGCAGAATGGCAGCTAAAGGGACATCTCAAATGGCACGAGATGTCCATGCTTAGGCAACTGATCAAAATGAGAGCAAAGTGACATGTTTTAAACATTCAAATTGCTGTGTCAGCAATCTGAATAGAAACTGAAATGCTGTGTAAGAGGTGCTGAGCAATGAAGGTCTGGTCTGCAGGGGTGGCTTCCAAAAGCACTCAATCTTTTCAGTGCAGGCAGGGGAAATTTGGGCCCCCTCCACCTGATTCACCCCTCAGGCAATAGAGATAGATGACAGCACTGCTGTTGATGGAGCTACAAACTGAAAATAAATGTACTAAAGAAATTGTAGTACTTCCCAAAGTAGGAGGGTTTTATACAAAGGTGTCTGACAGCTGTGCCATGCACACCTGTGTGCTGGGGAAAGACCCTCACCCCTGCATGCCCCAAGCTGCCCCTCTGGGTGAACACACCAGGATGCCCATCCTCCCGGTACATGATAGCCAGCAGCAAATGAGTTAATGCTGGTTTTGAACAAAATGCCCAACACAGGTG
>NW_008687499.1:0-65097 GCF_000695815.1 Acanthisitta chloris | reverse complement strand
AGTGTGACTGAATTCAATTGCTGTAAAAGCAAAGAAAGAAGAAACCACAATTATACACATTCAGCAGGTATTTCCTCCGTAGGTTTTAGGCTGAGTGAAATCTAGGAATTATCAAGAGACAGGTAGGTAGTAGGAACCTTCCTTGGACCTTCTTTTAGCCCTGGATATAGGAAGAATGTTTGCTCTCATTTGCCTTAGCTCAGGGCCCCAGATTATTCTAAATTTAGCCAACCTATTGCCAATCTGCAAAGCAAATACTACACATTTTATGTGACTATTTGTCTGAATCTCCCACAAATTTCATGATCTGATAGTGTACTTTGATTTTTTTTTCAAGTACAAATGGTGCATTAATTTATACTAAAAGTGTTAGAAGACTAAGACAATACCTGCTATGACACAATAATGTCTAAAGTAGTATACAACAAATAACTTTGATAAAAAAACCGACTATGAATTGTTAGATGGAATCTTGATGTTGAAGGACTATGAAGAGTCATAGAGTAAGTAGGCTGTCTGGCCTGATAAAGTGATGAGAGAAGTCTTGGTAGAAACTAAACCTGATAAAGGAACTAACTAGAGTGGTAAGATTTACCTGAATTTAATATTTTTAAAAATTGACTTTCCATTAGATTATAGAATTATGGAATTGTTTAGGTCAGAAAAGAGCTTTAAGATTAATAAGTCCAACCATTAACCTAGAACTGCCAAGTTCACTACTAAACCATGTCCCCAGGAGTCATATCCACACATCTTTTGAACACTTCCAGGGTCACCACTTCCCTGGAAGCCTGTTCCAATGCCTGACCACCCTTTTAGTGAAGAAATTTGCCATAATATCAAATCTAAACCTCTCCTGGTATGACTTGTTGCAACTTTGTCTTGCTCCTGACCATTCACTGGCCCAGTTGTCCTTCTACGGACATGTTCCAGCACTCAATGCCTTTCTTGTAGTGAGAGGCACAAAAATGAACACAGCATTTGAGGTGTGGCCGCACCAGTGCTGAGTACAGGGGGATAATCACCACCCTGGCCCTGCTGGACACTTGATTTCTGATATAAAAGATAAAAATAAATAAATAATATGTTGTACAGGTAACCTGTTTCCATAGGAAACCTATTTCCACAATATAACCATATTAGATGCATAGTAAGAATGAAGTAAAATAATTAGAAGCCAATATAACCTAAAAGAATAATTACAGTTTAAACAAAGCACTCTTCCTTCATATATAGGTATAAAAATGCATGCTAAATATTTGAGAGAGGACAAGACATTCAGTGAATGCTAACTAGTGAGGATTTCACAAACTTTTTGCCAAGGAGACTATTGTAGCAATAGTTTGCCAAATTTTAATTTAAAATCCCAGTCAGTCCTAGAGTCAAAATACCAGAAGAAAAAATTGTATGGTCTGGTATTGCATTTCTGTATTCCTGTTAAGGCACTAGCATGATCATTCTGGACAATATGCCTCTTGATCTTACCTAAATATAGATGATGACTGATTAATAGTCATTTGACTCAACTTTTAAAATAATGTAAAGCACCCCTGAGCACTGCATCTCTTGGCTAAATGTACATTTAGACATTCATTATATATGCTTGTATGATGTGTATTTATAATATACCCTCCCTCCCAGCAATACAAAACAAGAGATTCAAAAGTGGCAGACTGGTTATAATTGAGATGTACTGGAGGCTTTCTTAGTCACAAAGCATTTCACACACCAGAATTACCACTCTTCTAATGTGCTAATAATGCAGTTCACTTAAAATGAGGTCTTAGTAATGTATTTTTTCTTCTAGAAACAAAACACAACTTTGAGATATTTCTCACAAAATAATGGCTTTTGAGAGAAACGCATTTTATACAGCTAAGATTTTACAGTGCTTGCCTAGAATCAGTAGCAATTGTGAAAATTTAATTGGGATTATTGATGTTTAATCTCACAAAAATCCATTAAGTCTTGTAAATTCATAAATTCTTAGAGGTAAAATTGCATTATGTATTTTTGCTGTAAGTTCTCCCATAATCAAATAACGATATTAGTCCCCGTATCCTTAAACTAAGCAATTTCCTTCATATTTTATTACTGTATGTGCTACAATTCTTTAATTTAGCCTCAACATGGCTTGAAAATCATGAAAATAATATTATCTTCATTTTTCATAAGGAGAATTTTTCATAAAGGGAATTGAATCACAGAGAAAATAAGTGGTTTGTCCAATCTGGCACTGGAAGGCCATGGCAGGATCAAGAATCAATCCTGAACTTTCTGCTGGGTAAGATCAGAGCATGCAGCAAGTCCAGGAAAATTAGAAGTTGAATGAATGATGCTCAATTACTAAGGCAATAATGTTGCAGACCAGCATGCTTCTTCAGATCTTGGACTTCATACTGTCTTTTGCAGGTGGATGCTCCATCTTAGAAGTATGGGAGTCAAATTCAATTGGGCAGCTGTTTAAGTTATGGGTGCATATACTCTTTGAACCTACTATTCTTGAATCTGACTTTCTCCCATCTATGACAATTATCATGCCCATGAAATCTCTGTCTTGGCTGTAAGGAAGAATATCTTTCTCCTGCCCCAGTATCTACTGCCCTCTACGTTTCGTTGTTTGTTTGCTAGTCTGAGGGGCAGACTAGTTGTTCACACCAAAATGTAGATGATCAAGAGGCAGCTGAGTGAACGGAGAAGTTCAAATCTTATATAAGTACTATTCTTGCTTTCAACCAGTTTGCACAGTCATGTGTGGTTTGAGTGAGTCATGGGTGAGTTTTTTCAGAACTGTAACAACTGGAGACTAATTTTCATAATTTTTTTTTTGGTAAAAAGAAATAATTAGGTCATTTAGGCTGACTGCTCTGCCTCTTACTGTGCATCAACTACAAAACTCCCCTGCCCCATTATGTGGCTGCACCAGTCCTTTTAGATAATTAAGGTTGAAAGTCTAAGGTTGGGAATGTAACCTTGAACTCCAAAGTAGATACAGTAGATAAAGGATATGGACATTCCAAATTATGTGATACAGAAACAATTGACAATGTTTCTTGTCTTATCACAATAACAGATCTTCCCATTAAGTACAAAAGCTACTTAAACATCCTCCTCTAAGAAAAAAAAATTAATTAACAAAATTATCAAATTTATAGCAGTGTCTGTTCCACAGTAAATATCTGGTGATTCATTTTTTTATTTGATTGTGGAAGTTTATGTAGACCCATTCTGGAATGACAATTCTTTTGTGTCTTACTTGTCTACTTTCAAAATGCAACTAGAGAAGGCAATATGCCTGGGCTGATGGCTTTTACCCATCTCATCACACTCTTCAGGTTAGCACACTTTCTTAGGCAGTGCAAGAATTAGATGCAAGTTTACAATCTGATCCTACTTCTCTTCTTAGATTATTGTCACCTCCAGCTAAAGGCAAACTCTGTAGAGAAACCCTTCAAAATATGAAACTTTTGGTAATTGATTCAATATCTGTTGTCCTTAACTTTTCCTCTCTTTTAATTTGCTTGGCAAAATTTTACTTATAGATAAGCTAATCATTTTACACCCTCCTACCTTAGAAATGTCCTTCTTTTGATGTACACTTGCTTGTTCATCCTTTGTAGCAATAACCATAAAAACACTCTGCAGGTTTATTCCATCAAACTGAAATGATGAAAGTAATTCATTATATTATGATTCCAGGCTATGGTTCAAATGGGATTTTGTGGGGATAGGGATAGGGAGAGGTTGTTGGTTTGGATTTTCTTTAGTCAGGGTGCGTGGCTGACCAAAAAATTAAGTCTCTTTAATACCATTTTCTACATATTCTTCCATGTGTGACTTAAGTTGATCCACAAGTCTAAATATGTTCCAAGTCATGCACCATAAATTAAGGACTCTCCAACAATGATGCTAAGTGAGACCAGCTTGCTCAAAGCTTAGAAATGTGAGCCACATTTCTACAGGGCAAGAGAGCTATTTGGCTTATTGCTTTAGAGGTAAATTTAAAAAATACCCAACACCTCAATTTAAGCCAAATAATAGCATTATTAGATATGGTAGATATTCTAGCCAGCTTACAAGAAACATGCAACTCATGCCTCACTCCTGCCCAAGGATGATGCACGTGGATGCATCTGATAAATCCTATCTTTTCAAGCCATTTCAGTCTAAATATTTGCTCTAGACATAGATCTTATGGCACACTGTAAAATTGCACCCCTTTGCCTAGCATCCTCTGAAGATAGATTGCACACAGTCACCCTGGAAACTGAAACACCTCTTCTTTCTTAAGCATAATCTCCTAAGGCTCTTGCAGGTGTCTGCATGGATTTGCTTGTACACAACCATAGAAAGAGACAAGAATCAAATTTCTTCTTTGCTGGCTGAAGAAATTACCACCACGGCCTTTCCTCTGGAGTCCTCTTCTCACTCAGATCTGGTAATATGTTATTGTGCACATGGGGACCCTCTGGCTCATTTCTGTCCAATTTGACCTGGGCAGTTCAAACAGTTCATCTTTGCTAAGGGTCCTCATTTTGATGGGAATAATTTCATTAAGGACTCTGAGGAAACAGTAGCTGACAGCAGGGGCTACTAACAAACATATGAGACACACGCAGGCCAAGGGAAATGGTGATTTCTTTAGATCAGTCAGCCAGAAATAGGTATAAGTACTAACACTGCAGAACTAATCAAATCTGAAGTGTCCCGTTACCAAGTTGGGGGTTTCTCACCTCTCCAGGCCAAGGCAGCTGTCAGGCTCACAGTTTAACAGGAATAACTTTATCAAGTTACGACATGCAGTGAAAATGCAACTCATTATTTGTCACTGTCAGAGTTGCCATCACAGCAGTCCGTATTCTGGTTGAACGCACCCTTCCTTCAGATTTATTATAATACTGGGGGGAAAAAAACCCACCAAAAACAACAACCAAAACCTGAACAGTTTTAAAATAAAGGAAATTTCAGAATTTCATGTCTCACATGGAAAAGGAAAGAGAACTGTATTAATTTGAACTTAGTCTTCATGCAAGTAGGAACAAAGTTTGCGGGCACTGATAACTCAAAACACGAGGGTGCTAGTCCTAGAAAATGATTTAGGATTGTATCATAGTTATCATTCCAAACAGGGCATAGAGGAAGGTTGGAAAGTACTTTTAATTTTCCAACCTTTGTAGATTATATGTAGTAAAAATAACATGTAATCATCTTCAAAGACTATGTTTTAAGTTAACAAATTAAGTTATATTTCAAGAAGTGATAAACAGATTACAGTTCTACTGACAGACAAAATTATAACATGCAGCACTTCTGCGCTTTGATATTCCCTTTCAGTGCAGTAGAGGGATGGGAACCTGCCCACACATGAATGAGCTGAGTCCTACAAGGACAATCACCCACATGATGCAGTTCTCTGATTTGGCCCTGAGCTGCTCCAGGAAGGTGCTCTCAGAATGCTGAGTTGGGCTCCCACTTTGAATTGTTCCTGGGAGAAACCTTTGTCTGGGCTACAGAGAAATACAGACTTCATAAACAACCTTCCTAATGTCCTTTTTTTTATCTGACCCCTGATCATGTCTTACTGTCCAATATGTTCAAACACATTCACATGTCTCCCTGCACTTCCAGAGATGCAGATCTCTAACAAGAGTTGTGATGTGCTGCACAGTTAGAAAGGAAAACTCTCATATCTTGGTAGGTCTGTTGTAGATAGACATTCAATTCTGTGTATTAAAAAAGGACAAGCCACAACAGGCTGCAAACATGTTGGTATCCATATGAAGTATTACTGGCACAGTGTTTGTCTCCCTTCTATTTCTTCATAGATGAGACTTCAATTGCAGACCAGATGGGAACACAAAGCTTTGCAATTTAACTCCCAATTCCATCTTGCTCAATGAAGAAAATAAGTGAACCACACTTAATGACCACCTGCTTTCCCCTGTAGTCCTTGAACTTTAATGAATTAGAACGAAGAGTAAGAAAAGAGTTAGAATAATGAGGGCACCTACCCAAATTATCATATATACTCTTTTACTGTCATCTGCTTTTAGTTTTGTTATTAAAAGAAAAATGTTTCCAGCAGTCTGAAATATCTCTGAACTGTTTGAACAGTGAATAATCAGAAATATGGAGTGTGACACTTCTAAACTCAAATAAAGAAATTTGATTCTTCTTCCTATAGCATCTTCCTTCACCTCCCATCTATCTCTCTTCCTGTACTCTGCTCCACCTTCAGGAGTTTCCTTTCAATGAAGGGGCAAAATATTTCAGAAGCAGAGGTTATGGGCTGTCATGTCATTATCTGTGAGTCCAAAAGCTTGACGTTCTCTCTTGAGAATGTGTTATAAAATGCTTTCAGAGCTGGACATGCATCTGAAAGCAATTTGAGGTTCCAGAAGGTTTTGCTTTGATGCCATCAATTACTTCCTGCATTTCATTATGTCTTTGTAGCCCTTCACTTTCATAATTCCCATAGGCATCAGCAAACAAGGTTTAAATTGAAATGTATTTGCCTCGACAGATATTTTCTATCTCAATTTACTTGTGACAACCTTAATGAAATCATATGGACAACCCATATTTGTATACCAATTAGCTTTCAGAAATTGCCTGCTTTTGTCCAAAAAAAGTTAAGCAGTAGACTTCTTAGGTGTCAAAATATCAGGACAATATATGATTTGCAGCATCGTTATCTATCTGCATATTCAAATTATAGGACTGCTTTGTGTTTCTTTGATTCTCTGCATTATTGGTCACACAGCATCGCTCAGAGATTGTTAGAAAAGCCAGAAAATGGACTTCATGGCCTGCTTCCTTGAAGAAACTGTAGAGGGAACACAGAGTGCTTCGTGTAGTATTATGTACCATATATTGATGCATGCAAAAACAATGGCCATGCCCTCTGACAGCAACAAAAACCAAGCTACTGACAATTTAAGAATATCCTTTTGCCATGACCTTTGTGTTTGAATGTAAAACAAAGAACAGGGCAGAGGGAAGGAATTAATCTTTGAGGGAAATAACTAATCTTGAGGGAAGACTGCAGTTTCTATAAAAGCAAATATGGTATGCTAACAAATAATTTCTAGAAACATATAAAGATTTGAGCATAGGCTATTCTTCATGTATGCAACACCCTGATACCTTGAAGGATATCCCCCTAATACAAAGGAAGTATTTTTCTCAGTTGGACAAGGAGATGGCTGTTCCTTGGCTAAAGCAGAAGATGATTAGTGAGAACAACACAAAGATCCAAGATAGAACAGTTTTTAAATACATACTTGCTGCATATCCACTCATTGTTTCAAATTCATGGAATAGAGTGCTATAATAACATGCCCTTTCTATTCATTTGCCTTTTTTCTGCTCATTGTTACCAAACTACTCATCTGACAAACCTGATTTCTTTTCCCTTACCTATTCTGTAACTACATAACATTTTAAATGCCAGACCTTTTTCTCTTTCTCTTTTTCTTCTCATAGTGTATGTTTTAATTGATTTTTTTGGCTTGCAAGGCAAAGGTCTAGACATAACCATGAGTTATTCATGCAAAAAGAAATATTATTTAGAAAACAGGCCCATAATGTCAAGGGATTTTAAGAGTTGTGTATATTCATACAGAGATCCTGAGGCTGTGAGGAGGTCAAGCTGAAGAGAAAAATGTAAAAGTAAAAGGTCAGGATATAAGTTAATTTTGCCACAAGGTTTTCCATTATATGACAGATACTTAGTGTTCAAGAAAGAAATATATATTATAAACTTTTATTTTTTTTGCAATACAGAGCATTTTTCCAAGAACTACCCCCCAAAATCCCATTCCAAAATACTTTACCTTCCCCTGCAAGCAAGGGTATTTTTTATGAATTACATTGCAGAATACTTTTTCTTGCTGACTGTAATGGGAGTGTCTCTGTGCTGGCAATCAGTAATCTTTCTATGATTGTTCTATGCTCTAATTATTAGTTCATCATGTGCCTGGGAAAAAAGGGATTAATAGAAAATTGATGTGAAAATAACATATTTTATAAACTGGAACTTATGCAATAGCTCCTTTTTCCATTTGCATTAATTTAAACCAGACTCAGCCCTTCCACTTTACAGGAATATCACAAATTCACTGTGGTGTAGCTCAGCATCCAGCCCCAAGATTTTAAAAATAAATGGGTTCCATTTTTGTAATATAATGACAAGAATTTTCCAATATTCAGGAGACTATTGAGTTAACAGCCTAGAGCAAAATCAGTAAGGCATAGATCAGAAAGGTAATGTGTTTTGGCTTATGGAAATAATAGAGCACACATGCTGGAAGGGATCCCAGGGACTGCACATACTCTGCCCTTGTTAATTTTTCACGGCATTTTGCATACAAAAGTACACATACATCTCACTGGGTGAGAACTGTTTGTGCATGTAGAAATGGCACTTTAGCCTGGAAGCCTTTGTAAGCCTTCACTTTACCTTAATTCCAAAGCACTATTCATTGGAGTTGAGAGCACATTACACAACCTCTGTGGCCCGACTGTGGATTACTGATGTAGTGATCTCTCTCCCCAGCCATTCTCTGCCCATGCAGGTGGGCTGCTGTTTTCAGAAGAGGTGTGCTTGCACACTGTGGGATGCTTTCAGATTGTTCAGGCAGTTGCTCCTTTAGGCTATATGAGAGGTAGCAAAGAGGCACTGACGGCGATACATGTGCACTTGCTGTTCACTCATCCAGGTTCCCAGAAAGGGATTTGTCTGACCACATGTAGACATTTATTACATATATGACTTAGTGTGAAATGGTTATTTAGACCCTTTCTGGTCAGTGGACACAACCAGCACTTCCAGGGTGTTAGGAGCTGCCAAACCCAGCAGTCTGACAGAGGCAAGGCTACTGCAGCTCTGTGTCTCCATGTCCAGCCAGTAGTGAGGCTGTGGATGTGCAGGCATGCACACAATACATGTGCTTACATTCAAAGGAAGGTACATAAATCAGCAGAGACAGAAACTACATAACCCATGCCACCCAAAGAGCAACAACATCCCGATCTGGTTTCTCTTAGCCAACATTCAGACCCTAGTGTCTCTAGAAGCCAGGACCTCCCGTTCTTCCAGTCTGCTTAGACTCCACTATACTCTTCTGACTGTCTCAGTATCAGGCTTTCAATACTGTTCTTTTACTCTCAAGAAAGTCTACGTTGATGTTCACTAGTGCCTACACACACTGACACTCAGTCCCACACAACATGCATGCACCCTGTCCTCCACCATTGCTGACACCACAGGCATGTGGTTCCCACGCGTCACTTTTTGTCCCTCATCCAATTACTGGCACTCAAACCTTCATACACACACGTACACAGAGACACTTTGACCAGAAAAAGTAGAAATGGAGTTAAATGAGAAAACAGGACATACAGTCATGATCAGACAAAATGGTGCATGTTGCTGGGCAAGTGTACCAATCAGCAACCTCTTTTCACAACCTACACCTTTTATTCCCCTATTCATTCTATTTTCCCACTCTGATATCTCCACAAATCACTAAAAATCTTGTACAATTCTAATATGTTTTTCCCTTGTACCCCATAATGTGTTCGAGACCCTTGTAGGCAGTAGCCCTCCTCAGTCTGTAGAGGTGATTGAGACAGTATCTCCTATTGATTCACCAATTGGTGTCCAATTGTCCAATTTCTGGACAATCAGGCTGATGCAGCTCTGTGACAGCCCTGGCATGAGCCAGGTCAGGGTGCTTTGTTTTCTCTGATTAAGTTCTTGGGGCTCCTGTTGCTGTTTCTGTGTGTTCTGTTGTGTTCATGGAGACAAGCCTTTTGACACATAGGGCAAAAGCCATTTTAAATTTGATGTGAATGTCTGAAAGTGATCAAATGAATGATGACATAAAAGTTCCCATTCTCCTCACTGTATGCCTATGTAGCTTAGGCAGACATGTGAACACCAGGCCTGGTAGCTATGTTAGATATAGAGAACCATATTTAGTAGGAAAGAGCACAAGTATTTTCCTCTTTCGAGAAGGAAGATTCCTTCTTTAAGGCTTCAATTCTCTTTTATTACCATAAGCCACTCCATGCATGCTCAAAGGCAGTTTACATTCATGTATCCATCCCACATGTTCTTACAGACTCAGCACACTAAGTCAGCTGCACCAACTGAGATTTCCTTTCATATCAGAAGGATTTTCAGCACTAAATGAGCACAAAAAACTGCGCATTACTATGGGAAATTCCAATCAAGACAAACTAGCTGAATAAAGATAACAAGAAAGAAATATTATTAATGCTTTTATATTTGTAGAGGCAAGGCTCTATTATTCTGTGCTGCTGATTTGGATTAATCAGCT
This sequence comes from Acanthisitta chloris, assembly GCF_000695815.1. NCBI lineage: Eukaryota > Metazoa > Chordata > Aves > Passeriformes > Acanthisittidae > Acanthisitta > Acanthisitta chloris. Next base: position 54,751 of record NW_008687499.1, on the reverse strand, counting down.
TAATTGCAATCTGAAAATTTGTAGTAAATACATAATTAGGACATTACAAATGTATAAAACCAATCAAAATGCTGCAGAATTTACAAGAAATATTTCAAAGCCTTCTCTTTTTTACAGACAATGCTTTGTTTTATCAGAATTCTACAAAGTATTCCTGATGGACATTTTGACAAATAAAATTCCCGCCATGACTTTAAAAAAACGTCCTGTGTTTAATCTTTCCAGATGTAGATGAATATAGACGATTACAAAGAATAAGATTTATAAACATCAGGGAATATTTTAAGGAGAACAAGGACTAATTGTCATGCAATTACTACCAGAAAGCAGGAAAACCTGCTGCTACACATCAATCTATACTACATAAAGCATGGTACAAATTAATGCATACATGCATCTGCCTCATAATATGCCAATAGCAAAAACAAATACTGAGGGCAGAACTTCTTAAACTAAAGATGAGATTAATTCAAGAGAAATCAAGACCTTGTTACCAAACCCAAAGAATTCTCAGTCAGTTTTCTCATTTCAGCTAACTCTTATCCAGAAGAACCAAGACCTTCTCAATCTGGATAATGAAGAAGTGAAAAAAATACATAATTGGATTTGTCATTCTTTTACAATGGTGGAATGAGTTTCATTTATACCAGTACAAGTGAAGGGAAAGTAAGCCCCATTGTTTTGGGGATGCTGGGATTGGTAGGAGTTCATCTGGATAGTCTAAAAGAGAGCAAGGACCATGGTAATAATTAAGCAACATGGATGTTAATGGTCTTCAGCAATCAAGCTAATTTTCTGACCTTCTTTCACTTTCCAGTTTCCAATTTTCTCTCTGTTCTTCTGAATTGCCTAAAACAAAACTCCAGTCACAGTCTGCCTCACTCTTTTCATCTTTCCTTTCTGAATAAACCATTGACATGGCTGTGGTGTGTAAATTACAGGGTTACCTCCTATTCACTCATTACTGCGGATCCCAACACAGAACTCAAGGAGCACTTCTACTTGTTATGCTCGTCTTGAGGACCGACTCACTGGGAGATGAGAAAGCAGAAACTGTACTGAATAAACTGAAAGAACTGAAGCTTAAGAAGACAGGAAACAGCATTTCAACTGTTAATTGTGGGATGACACTAAAACAGTTCAGATTAGATGTGAACGTCCTCCTACTAGAGATAAAACACCTCTCAGAATAGCTATTCAAAGAAAGGCATAATTTCCTCTCACAAATCCTGAAACTCTGTCCCATCCATTCTGAGAGAGGAGCAACAGAAACAGTTCTCAGACAAGGAACAAAGAACAAATGATGCCTTCCTAGTAAGAAACAGTTATCTAGGCAGTTCATTGTTGGACAGTTTCCAAATGTCACAGATGAATAAGATGGCAAAACTTCCCTTGACTTCCATGGCAACGGGAGCATTGAATGACAAATGGAAGGGCAGGTAAATCTAGAAAGGATATTATATCATGTCTTGCTGTGAATGGAAAGAGCATTGGCATCTGCCACATTGGCTGGTTTTGAGTTTTAACAGTGGTTTTAAAATGTGGATTTAAATGAAAAGGCAACTGAAGTATTACGTAAAAAATAAACCAACTTTTCTCCCCTCTAAATCTGAAAGCTATTTACAGTAGTGTTTATGTTGGTATTGAGTGGTGATTTGCAGGAGAACCACACCCATATCAATACTTGGATAATCATACTTTAGTAGCTCAGAGACCTGTCCAGTTTTAATGTGGCCCAAGTTTATGGTTTTAGCAAATCTGTAGAAATGAAAACAGAACATAGTGGAGCTGCCAGGATCCAGTTGATATGGAAAGTTTGATTACTGTAGTAGTGGATAATGTCAAGATCCCATTCATCTGAACAAACTGACAGCATTTTGTTAGAAATAGTCTACTCATGTCCTCAGGTCCATTCATCCAGTAGTGAAGCTGGGCATGTCCCCTGTTAGGCACACATGAACTCCTACACAAACACTTGGATTGACAGGCCACACTGATCAACACAGAGAGGAAACACATAGCACCCACATAGACAGCCTTGCCTCCTTTCTTCTTTTCTGATCTGGAGGGAAATCCTCTAGTGAAGCCCAAATCCCTGGTTTCCCCAATAGGTGCTATCCCCTGGCCATGCCAAACACCAAGGTTTGCTGCCTTTTCTGGTACCCAGACCTCCTCTTAGTACAACATACAAGCGGGTCCAGACCAAATGTCTCCTCAGCAGTCGACCTTCAGGCCTCTGGGCTCTCCAGTATCCAAGCCACAGACCTGTGTCTGTTTGGTACCTGGCCCCAGACCTCTTATCATTCTTGCTGCTTGTCTGGCTTTAAGTTCACATGAGAGCTCTGTGTAGCTATGCTCACATGCACACACATAGGATTGAAGTTCCCCAGCAAATGCCCTTCTCCACTTGCTGGTGCTTAGACTTCCCATATATGAATACATACTGAACAGAGAACCTGTCACTTCAATCAGTCAGCCCTAACACACAGCACCTTACAGATTCTTGTGATTTCTGCTATTTCTGGTTCACCATATCAAAGTTTTGTTAAGACAGTAGAATAAAGCACTTTTTGTGACAGGAAGATACATTAAAATTATTCCCGAATCACAGTCTTCACATGCTAAAAAAGAAGTACACTATGTATTACAGGAGGAAGTATCAGCTTCTGAAGATCTGTCTTGAGTTTTTCTTGCATGTTATATTATTCCTGTACATCACAGGAGACCATAAGTGCATCCAGCATTTCTTTTTATCATTGATGGCATGTTCAAAAGAGTTATCTCAATTGTATCTTAATTCCAGTGAGGATAGTGATGTAAGACACGGACATTTCAGATTTGAAAATAAGGCTGAAAATAATAAAACAACATCCAGCTTGTAAGAAATATAAGTTAGTTTATCTAAGGAAAAATAGCAGCAGATCAGCTTCATTGGAAGTGCAACCCCTGGAAAAGAAGTATAAAGAATTTGAACTTTAAGTGAGTTCAAGCAGAGCTTGGCTGCAGCCAGCACAGAAGATGATTGTGATTGTTCTATGTCTTTATGCAGCATAGCACTGGCAGAGTCTTAAAAGCTCCTACTGTCCCAGTAAACTTGAGAAAAACTTAAAAGCTGTTTTAATTTATGTTTGGAGATGGTCCTTCCTACAGGATTCTTTTTGTCCAGGATGCACAAACCCATGAATGATTTTTTAAAATTATTTTTCTTACTTTTCTCTTTTTCTGAGTTTGTTTGTTGTTTACAGTTGGGGTTTTTTTGTTCTACAGATATATCCTACTCACCAGAGTTAGAGGAGCTGGTCTATCCAGCCTAGAGTGAATAAACCCTTTAATTCCCTTTCCTTCCTCAAGTATAGAGTAAATTTGAAGTAAATAGAGTGAAAATAATGAGATTCGTATGCTCTTAATATCTCCAAGTACAAAGTCACAGATTTGTTAAACTATTTAGAAATTCCAGAGATACTGAGAATTTTTTGCAACGGAAAAGCGAGCAATTAATTTTGTCCAGAACTTCTGTGCAGAAAATATTCCAGTCATTCACGTAACTGGTTTTGTGACACACCAGTGAGGTTTGCTTTAAAAAGTCAGCCATCTAGAGGTTACTAGGTTAATTCTCTTCATTTGAGAGACAATAAAGTTATCCTGATAAGTATTATATCTCGAAACATGTATTGGCCAATAACTGACCTTTGGGATTCTTACTTACCTCTCTCTAGGACTGCAATATAGTGTATAGTTGATTACAATCATAAAGTCTTCAGAGACTTAATTGCATGGTTAAGCACGTGAACTGAGCTATTACTTTAGAACAAAATCTGTGAGAGATGAGATTCAGTTCTTACAGAATCATTGCTGTTCACTCAGAGCACAGTACTAGCAATGGAGAAATTCCAAAGGTGCATTAGTGTAACTAACAGTGGGATCCGATTTAACTCTTGTAGCTGAAGGCAGGAGGCACTGATGCATGGGCAGGTCCTATGCTGTCACTTGACTCCCATAACCTGGCAGAGGGAAGTGCTAAATGGTAGATGTAATGCCACACACACAATTCACCAATAAAAATCCTTGAAGAAAAGTATATCTTTCATCACTTGTGCCAAAAGCAGTCACACTGAATTGCTTAAGATCATGGGGAGGGGGACAGAGAGAAAAGGGTGGATCTCACTCAGCAACCTGAGAATGTTTTGTTCCACCAGTGTTTAACAACCCAGGAGTCTCTCCTGTAAACACATATCCCTGCTTTTTATTTCTTTTAAAAATGAAGTATAGATCCCTGTTCAGGCAGAGGAGATAATGGACAGGCTTTGCTGGAGAACAGATCATCATGCATACTCATCTAGCAGCTTCACTGAAACACTAGTCAAAGCAGTCCTCAGAGACAGCTGTGATTGATAGACACTTTGTCTATTCAAGATTGTGCTAACTCAGTTGGAAGGGTGGAACAATATGCACAGACCTGCAAAAAAAAATGTATTCACAGAACAGAGGGTGAATCAAGGTGAAACATGAACATTCAGATTATTAGGCAGAAGCAGGCTGAAATGTTGCTCTGACCAGTGTATCAAGGGGAGTCAGAAACATTACATCTTAGGTTTTGCATGTGGAAACATGGAAAGCTTTCTCATGGGCATGGGTGTGCTAATACCTAGCTAGAAAAAGTAGCATGTTTGGGCTATGCCTTGTTAACACAAAACCAGGTTGACTTCGCTACCAAACTGAACCTACAGCTGTGTTATACAAAACAAAATTAGCAGAGGAGTTTTCAGACAACTGGTAAGCTGCCACCAAGACTGCAATGCCTACACCGCACATCTACTAACAGCAGACAACAACAGCCGGAGAGAACATTTTTATAAAATATCTTGACAGTATGTAAGAGACCGAGTTAATTTGCCTATTTTGCCTCAGGAAAAATCTAGCCTGCAAGAGCAGGCTGCAAAGTCCTCCATGCAAAATTCCCCTGTGACCAGTCTACAGACTAGTGGTTAGGGTCCAATCTGGCAGACATGAATTTGGATACCTTTCAGAAATAGAAGTGTCCTCCACTGTGAGAGTGCTCTAGCCAGCTGGCCCTTCTGGGAGGAAAGCATCACTTTCTCCTCCCCAAGGATTTCCAAAGAAAGCCTTTTCCACCACTGTGTCTTGTAAGGATCATAATCTTGCATGTTCCAACAAGCTACCTGGATTATGTTGCTATAGGAAGGTGTACACTGCTGCATTAAAAAGAGGGTTATATGAAAGGGTGAACTCGGACACTGACCATCCATGCTGCTTAATTCCTGTAGATGATTTGAACTGCTTCAGTCATTTCTCTCCATGAGAGTTCTGCTATAACACGGCTCATACTCAGCAACATGGACATGAGCCAGTCCCCGCTGTTGCTTTTCTGCCGGGTCCCCTCCTGTTTAGCACCACCACACAATGAGCCTAGGGGGACACAAGCCTAACAGTGTCTCTCGTGTCTATGGAGAAATTAATCTGCTTTATCTTAGGAAACCACAAATCAAAGTCTGCGCACTTTTCCTGGGTTGCCTTTACAGTTCGTGGAGAAATAGATTCCTCTGGAGGTGTCACAACTCACCCCAGAATCGGTATTTGCACCGTCAGCTCCCATTTCACTCCCAGATCCTGAAATCCAGACTATCTATGTCAGATGCCTGCCTTTGAGAGGCAGCCAGCTCCCTCAATGGTGAGCACAGAGTGCTTTTGGCAGGGTGATCATGCCTGGACAGGCAGCATGGCATGCTGCACCTGAGGCATACATCACATTTACATGGCAAAACAAGCCCCCTAATTATTTTAGCCACTTTGAGCTGAGTCTCATCCCTCAGAGCATTATTTCATGGGTCACCATGAAAGACCTAGAGAAGACCTGGACAAACCTGGACATGGGCATATTTCATGGAAAGGTGACAGAAATATGGATATCAGGCAGTCAGAAACACCTGGTTCAGGGTTGGCTCCGTAGGCTGATGACTGAGGCAGTGCAAAGCTGCCCTAAAATGTATGTCCTAAGGATCACCCTCTTGAGTTCCTGTTTCTTTGTACCAGAGGAATCTAGGATGACATGCTCAGATTCAGAGATCTAACTTCTATGTCATTACAGATGAGCCTTGAAAAGCAATTTTTCAGGACAAGAATGTTAGAAGGGCTCAGGAGAAGATAATTTCCAACATAATAAACAAACACATTAATCCTTATCAAGTGTCACAACATTTCTACCCATAATGCCCATGCATTACTGAATATATCAAGGAAGGTTTTTCTGCTGAAGAGCACAACATAATAAAATTGCTCTGAAAATACAGTTAATATTTATTATGCTTGTGACACTGTGAGAGTTTGAACGACTGATTTGACAGCTACAGTTGATGATAACAGACTTAGAAGCCATTAAAGATTTGATAGCACAGAATAGGTCCTTCCATTTATCACCTAGTTTTGCCTAACAAAGAAAATATGGCACTTGATGTATCTATACGAAAAGCCCAGGCTGCTAGCATACTAGCCCTAAATCATGCTACACTGACATAATATGGAGGAAATCTGTATGACCATGTGATGCCTATAAATTCAGGTGTTTCTTTCCATAACTGGACAGTCCAGGTCTGACCGAACTATAAACAAACACCTTCCCTTGCAGTCCCATCACATAGCTGCTCTCTGGTAGGCAAATTGCTTCTGGGCCCTTTTTTAAAAATTGCCTGATATTATATGATGCAAGAGCAAATATGAGCTTAAGAGAGAGGGATTTATTAGTACTGGGGACATGTCTAGTGTAGCTACTATTACATTGAACCCTGGTGATGTGGAACTGCAGAACTGGGTCAGGCACATCTAAGTATAAAGATTACAGATTACATGGATAGCCCCATGGACTTTATCCAGTCTGTACACTCTTGTTTTGTTTCACTTGCTCGAAACAATGGCTTTAGAAATCGTATAAATTCCATGGGGATTTGTATGCAGACTGAATGCTGCAGTTTGATTTGAAATGTTTGCAAATGAACTAGTCCCTTCAGGCTCATGATTAAACTTGTGTTACAAGAACCCACTGCACCATCACCTGAACATTATCGTCATCTCTGGATGACAAAACAAACATTTCCTGCACCTTCAGAACTCAGACTGAATTAAACAATCTCAAGATTTTTTACAATTCCGTGTGAAAAAAAAACATTAATAATAATCTTTTCTTCCAGACAAAGAGCAGATCCCATCCACATGTTTAGATAGTGTTTGAATCTTCAAGCTTTTGGGAAGGAAAGGCCAGGCTCTGTTGGAAAACTTGAGAGCATTTGATTTGAGGCAGGAACATTTTACAGATCTGTAGCTTGGTTGTGTTCTCTAAACATTCAAGTGAAGAACTTTGGTTTGCAAATCATGGAAAATAAGGCAGGAAGTGATCTAACAAAATTGTATGGTCTCTTACCCTGCCAATACTGGATATGAAGTAGTGAGCCAATGGCCACCTGCACAGTGATTTTTATTTTTAAAATATGAAGAGGTTCACATAGTACAACTTCCTGATTAACATAGTTTTAGTGTGTTCTTTCTCCTTTACTACAGAAATGACCACTTTCTACATCTGTCACTTAGACATGCTCTTCACTTTCTAAGTGATGTAAGGTCACAAGGGATACTTTAGCAGCAAATGTCTGTTAAATCTAAGGAGAAAATCTTTGTTCGATTTTTTTAAACTACATCTCTACTTAGTTTTTGGAACCAATTACAACCAAAAGGTTTCTACCAGAAGAGAAGGACAGAATTTGCCAACAGTGATGCTGAGACCAAGTCTTTTCTCATTAGCCATCAGTTTGCTGTGGTTTAGCAGGATTTACACCAACTATAACTGGATGGCAAAACCAACCCAGATTATAAACTAATGTGAACTGAAAATCAGCTAATTCTGGTAGCATTTATCATATCATTACTTCTTCAGCACTCCTGTCACAGCCATTCCAGAGGAATTAGATAAAAAAACCCTGCATGTATACATTTTCAACAATACATAGCAGGAAACATGTAGCTCAGTAAGCTGTTTGTCCTGGTTCTGTCCAGGACAGGATTAATTTTTGCAGCAAGCAGATGTGGTGTGGCCAGTACCACCTCACACCATTCAGAGGGGAAGGAGGGAGGTGGCTACCCTCTGGTTTGACCAGTGCAGGGGGTTGAGAGCTCATGTGGCACAGGGTTCCACATGGTGAGCAACTGTGTGTGAATCATTCAGCTGTCTTCTACACTCTGCTATTAGCATTGTTGTTGTTATTGTTCATTTTCTTTTTCATTTCTGTTTCCAGTAAATTGTGTGTATCTCTACCCATGATCTTTATCTTTTTGTACCTCCAATTCTCCTCTCCATCCCACTGCAGGGGGAGGTGGTGCTGGGGAAGTGAGCGAGAGGGACGTGTTTCAGTGAGAACAATAAATTGGGGACTGCCGTTCCTAAACCACAACTTATATCATCCAATGTACAGATCTGGAACCTTTGTAAAGAACATGTTTAAGAAATCCCTGAGAATTAATTAATTAATAACTAAAGAGTTACAAATTATAAAGAACTATGTTGCAGTTACCCTTGAGTGTTGACAGAGCTTTACAAATAAAAATAAAGAGGCAGAATGGAATCAGCAGCTGTAATAACAAGTAGACTAAAGGAGGCGGTAACGGCCATAAGATGCAGAAATAATAATGTGCTTGAGGTCTGTTGAAATTACCTCAATTTCTCCCTCAAGCCAGCAGTTATTTTTCTCTTAGTGGGAATAGTACAAGGTTGGCAGGTCTGCATCCAACCCACAGTACCATAGCCAGAGAGAAAATCATCCCTAAAAACCTCAACACAAAAGAAGCAGCTGCCTGAAAAGATAAATCACTGCCAAAATACTCAGACAGCCTATTCAAACACAAGCAAAAGCGGTAAATACTAACGATTGATAAACACACCAAATGATGCTCAGCTCTTGTGGTACAAGGTAATAACAGCCCATGCACATATTCACCCAACTGTTCTGCTTTCTGAAGGGTAGAGATTGACAGGGGATTGCTCTGATTTCAGAAGTTCTTGTCGTGACACTTGCACAAAATAAAAAGATGGCCAACACCTTTTCTAATTTCAGGAATTCAGGATTTGCAGCTATCTGGTCAATACCTCTTATTTGTGCTGCATCTTTGAGGTCAGTTGACCTGCTTCACTGGGCTGTATTGAGCTTTAATCTGAGAAGGGAGTGGAATACATACACTGTTTTCAAGGGAATGGGTCTTAGTCACGTTAGTCTTCTTAATAGCTCTGTACCTGCACTTCAAGTTGACAGGACCCTCCACTGCAAGAAGGGCTTCTTCTGGTCGGTAACTTACAAAGCTGAACCAGGGAGTGAGGTCTGAGCTAACCCTCAGTGCCCTCCCTGAGCATGTCCACCATGAGCAAAGCCTGTTTGGGCACAAAAAATTTACAAATCTAGGTTGCCTTTTCAGCATTCTGTGGTGGAGTCTACCTGAGAAAGCTCCTACAAATTACATACATCCAACATCAGCCATGGGATGACACTAATAGTGCTAGTGGGACCATATGGTGGATATGAAGGACATTGTTTGTCTGGTTCATCTGCACTGGTGGTAGGTGGTATGATACTGAAGAGTAAAAGAGGCCCAAGTCTTTCTCCTTGGAATGAGTCTCAGCTGAAATGTCTAAAGCATGGTCTCAGCACAGACTTGTATCACAACAGTAGCTCAGTTTACAGCAGCCACCAGAAGAGCAACAAAATATCAGGCTTCATCAAGAGGAGCATTGAGAACAAAACCAAGAAAATATCTCAATGCTATGAAAAAAACTGATGCAGCCACATCTTGAAAAGTATGTGGAAATCCATATACTTCTAGTGCTCAACTCAAGAAAAATACAGTAGAAGTAACTAAAAGATAACAGGATAGAGCAGGTGCCTTGTAAGATGAGACCAAGAGAGATAAGACTTACAAGAAGAGACTAAAGAGGACAGGATGTGATTCTTGGTCTCTTAGTCTTTGGAGATGAGAAAGCTGGATGGAATATGACTAAGGTTTGTAAAGTTAGGAAGAAAAGTGGATAAGATAACTTAGAGCTGTTATTCACCAAACTGTGCAAGATTTGAATTACAGACAGGTTTTTAAACCCAGTAGGATCTTGATTTAAAGCATGTGAAAGAAACTGACTCTCTTCAGAGTAGTGAACTTTTGCAACTTAAAGCCATAAGGGTTTGTGGATGCAGATGATATCAGCAGGTTCAGAAAAGTATTAGACAAGTCATGCACAATAGATCCATGAAGAGATACTAAAGGGAAAAGAAAGACATATGTTTTCTAACATCCCTGGCACACCAGCCGGAGTTGTGAGGAGGGACAGCTGAAAATGGTGGGGCTTGTATGCCCTGCTGCAACAGCATCTCCCATTGCCAATGGAGAGACACAACATGGAGCTGGATAGACCTCAGCCTGATCCAGGCAGGCATTTATTCTGTTCTTATGTCCTTGTCTTCAGTCTGCCATGAATACAGCTATGTGCTAGGCAATTCATATTCTGTTGACTTCAACTACCTCATTACAAATGATCAAAAAAAGAAAAAAGGTCTTGTCTAACAATGGTCACACTGAGTGGGAATCTGAATTCCCTTCCAATTCATGGATTAGAGCTTGAATAAAAATGTAGTTCATCAAAAAGTGAAAGGAAAAAAAGAAAACAGGAAAAGTATTCTGCTGTATTACCATGTTTAATTCTTTATGCAAGCTTTTGTTAGTTGAGCCCACATAACTGCTTCAGTAAAAGGATACAGTTGTTTCTGACATGATATAGAGACTAGAGGTGGAAAATGACCAGGTAGGAATATGATTATCTAGTATTCAATTTGTGTGTGACATTCAGAAAGCGGCAGGAAGTAAATAAGGATAATTCCATCATTATAGCATAGTGCTCACACTTTAATGCTTTTATAATGTAGAGTAGCCTTTCTGGGCCTTTCCACAGTAATTGCTGGGTCGACTAGGAGAGCCATCAATATTCTGCAACTGCATTATACTGCATAATGCTAATGGTATTACAGAATGATAGCAGGCAAATAATTATAACATGAAGTAAAGGAAGAACAAGGAAGAGACAAGCATTGGGTAGGCTGTATGGTATGACTGTAGATGAGGTGGGAAGGGAGATGGAAACACTGCATAGTTAATATTTGCCCCATTATTCCAGGTTATTAACGAATTTGTTAAACCATACTGGATGTAGTATCAACCCTTGGGATCCTTCACCAGTCACTGTCCTCCAGCTGGACTTTGTGCAGCTGAAACAAGGAAGAGACAAGCATTGGGTAGGCTGTATGGTATGACTGTAGATGAGGTGGGAAGGGAGATGGAAACACTGCATAGTTAATATTTGCCCCATTATTCCAGGTTATTAACGAATTTGTTAAACCATACTGGATGTAGTATCAACCCTTGGGATCCTTCACCAGTCACTGTCCTCCAGCTGGACTTTGTGCAGCTGATCACAATCCTCTCAGCGGTTCATGTTCAGCCAGATTTTCAGCCCACCTCCCTGTCCACTTAATTCCACTTCATCAGCTTTTCAATGAGTATGTGATCGGAAACTGCATTAAATGCCTCACTAAAGTTGAAGTAAACATCTACTGTGTTCTCTGTATACACCAAGCCAGTTTTCTCATCCCACAAGCTATGAAACTGATCAACCATTATTCTCCTTTTGTAAATCCATGCTGACTTCTCCAAATCACCTTTGTGTTTTTCACGTGTTTGCAAATGGCTTTCAGAATTATTTGCTCTGTTGTCTTCCCAGAGATAAAAGCAAGGCTGGTTAGGCCTGGAGTTCCCCAAATTGTCCTTCTTGCCCTTCTTGAAGAGCATGGTGTTTACTTTCTTCCGGTCCTGTGGAAACTCTGACAGTCACCACACCTTTCCAAAATGACCTGTGGTATATGCAATTGTCTTTATTGCAATCTCAAGGTGATGTGGTGGGACCTATGTTTTCTCTTTTCCCATGTGCTTTGATCTACTTTATTTCTTTATGCAATATGCTAGAAAAGAAAGGATTGAAAAGCTGAAATTATTTCAGATTTCAGACTCAAAGAAAGGTCATGTAGCCAAAATCCTCCATATAGTTCTTTCCCCTAGTGATTTCTATTGGTCTTATAGCAGCTGCTTCTTCACCCTACAAATTTTACTTTGGTTCTATTCTGCCGTTGCAGAATGCCATCATTGCAAAAGGAGTTAAGCAATTTGCTCTGCAGGAGTTAGTTGGAGGAAATATTAAAGAAATACTCTGAATATATGGAAAGTAAGCAATTGATGACTTGGTCAGAAAATCTGTTCTGAGGCTACTTTCCTTTCCTAAAATGCCGCTAAGCTTTAGAATTCCTGAAACTGTTATGTACAGCCCTATGCACAGATGGAACTTTATATAGCCACACCACTAAGAGAAGTGATACCGTGCAGCAGAAAAGCCATGGAGATGCACTTGTTAAGAACAAAGTCTTCTCTTGCACTGAATATACTTTAAAACACTCTATTGTTAGGCAATTTTTAACACTCCCTTTTACCAATTCATAGTGATGGTACTGTGGTTTTTTATTCAATTTCTTTCTTCCTCCAGGATTTTCATGAACTATAAGCTCCTAAAATTATTCCTAAAATGAATAACTCAATGCAAGAGTTTAACTTGCCACTTTTGTGGAATAATAGACCCTTCTGTTCTCTAAAACAAATCATGTTCTGAGTCTGTATTTCTGCTAAAGGTGGTCTCCAGTGGAAGTATGCTTGCTGACTGTTCTCTGCTTGCAAAAGTTATGGTTACATGCATCCAATCTCACTCTGAAAGAGAAACAGAACATCTGTCATGCTGCTGTTAGCAATAAAAATAAACAACTACAAAAAATTGGATTTTATGGCAGAAAATTACTTGCACATTAACTGAGAGTTTGGTTCTCAATAGAAAATACTAGTCCACAGACACAATTCTTAAAAAAAAAAGCTGAGACAAATAGTTATAATAATGGTTTTAGCTAAACTGTCCTTCTTACATTTCTACAGGGGCATCACCAAGATATCCCTGGAATTCATAGCATGACAATTCCTCCCTTGCCCTACCTGGTGGGTTGACCCTGACTGGATGCCAGGTGCCCGCCAAAACTGCCCTATCATTTTCGTCCGCAACCAGGCAGGGGAGAGAAAAATATAGTTGAAGGCTCATGAGTTAAGGACAGGGAAAGATCACTCATCAATTACCATCACAGGCAAAACAGTCTTGACTTGGAGAAATTAATTTAATTTATTACCAATCAAAATCAGTCCAGGATAATGAGAAGTGAAACTAATCTTAAAAACACCTTCCCTCCAGGATCAGATATCCACCTACAGTCCATGGGGGAGCTCCCTACTGGAGCAAGTGAATGCCCAAAAGAAGGCTGTGACCCCAGGGGAAGCCTGCACTGGACCAGGCTTCTGGCAGGGACCTGTGGAATTGTGGAGAGCGGAGCCCACACTGGAGCAGGTTTGCTGGCAGGACTTGTGACTTTGTAGGGGATCCACACTGGAGCAGCCTGTTCCTAAGGGACTGCACTCTATGGAACGGAGCTACAGGAGCAAGTGAATGCCCAAAAGAAGGCTGTGACCCCAGGGGAAGCCTGCACTGGACCAGGCTTCTGGCAGGGACCTGTGGAATTGTGGAGAGCGGAGCCCACACTGGAGCAGGTTTGCTGGCAGGACTTGTGACTTTGTAGGGGATCCACACTGGAGCAGCCTGTTCCTAAGGGACTGCACTCTATGGAACGGAGCTACACTGGATCAGTTTGTGAAGAACTGCAGCCTGTGGGAAGGACTCATGCTGGAGAAGTTCATGGAGGACTGTTTCCCATGGAAGGGACGTCACACTGGATCAGGGGAGGAGTCCTCCCCATGAGGAGGAAGCAGCGACATAAACACGGGATGAACTGGCCATGGTCCTTATTCCCTGTGTCCCTGTGATGCTGCAGGGGAGGAGGCAGAGGCTGGGAAAGAGGGAGGGGAGGGGGTTTTCAAGATTTGTTTTACTTCTCATTATCCTGAACTAATTTTGATAGATGTGTGATAAAGCTCTGAAAGGGTTAGTCCACATACACCCTGTTTATGCATTTTTTTCCTGGGGACAAGCAATAAACTGTGAGTTCTGATCTATGTTGGATGTGAACTCTAAACTGAGCAGGCTGTGATTGAGGGGAAAGGTGGGAGATTTTGTTTTCTCTTCCCTGCAGCAGCCCTATGCTCTTGTCACTCAAAGATGAAAAAAATGAAATGGTTACAACATGACAGTCCTGGCTGATAGTGGGACCTGTTGCAGTGCTCCAAATAATGACTTGGCTTGCTATCTCAGAAATAGGATAGAGAAAACATTTATCCATTTCTTATACTTTTTGTGTTTGGAACATTGAGCATTTTATGCATTTTACAGAGGCAGTTGAACTCTGATGGGTTCTCTAAGATGCCTTTTGTGGGTATCTCTTTGTACTTAAGTGAAATCTGTAAATTCAGCTGAATTCCCATCAGGACTACAAACCAACTCAGAAGGATGCCCTGATATCACAGCAAAAGCTCTGATGAGTTCTCGTCTGGTATAGACTGTATGGAAATATTTGTCCACAAGAAGAACATGGATCCATATTTGTGATGAGCTTGGAAAAAAAAATAAATTATAAGTGGAAATATAAAATGGTAGTTGTTTTGTGATAAGAATGAATTACGAGTTCCTACTATTTATCTAAGGGCTTTTTAGCAAAAAAGTAAAATATTTGTGAAACATGGTGCTATCATTGTGAAAAGAGTGTATGCATGCAATGACTCCATTTCACTGTAAGATGGGAACTTAAAAATGAAACGTTCATAGAATGTTGGAAGGAGTCTTTAAAGATCTTCTAGTCCAAACCCACTGACATGGATGGGCACACCTTTTACTAGATCAGGTTGCTCAAACCTCCATCCAACCCAGCCTTGATCTATTCCAATGCTGGGGTATACATAGCTTTTCTGGGGAACCTGTTCTACTGTCTGACCAATCCCATCACAAATGATTTCTTTCTTATGTCCAATCTAAATACACTCCTATTTCTGTTTAAAACCATTATCCCTTGTCCTATCAAGATGATGTCTGTATTTTTCTCCATTGTCTAAGCTAGAGTACTGGAATTGGAGCCTAGACTGTGCCAAGCTAGATTTGCAGGATCCCAGCTCAGCAGGCTGGAGAGCTTTCCACCACAGCCCATGCTTGTCTACCTGATGGTGCCTGAGAGAAAGAGAAGGGCAAAAGTGCCAAGTAATAGACAGGGCAATACACAAAAAAAAAAAAGCAGTTAGGGAGCTTTCACTTTTCCATCAAATCCTCAACAACATCTGAAATTAATGGCACTGCTTTTTGTCGCTAAGGCATTTGGAGAAAGAAATTAGGGAGGCACTGATTCCTCTATAGTCTGGCAAAAAATCCAAAGATGTGATGATATTGTGCTCCTGGGGACACCAACCAACTATGTGGGTCAAACTTTCTGAGAAACAGAATGGGAGAAGATCAAACATTTAGTTTAACCTTCAAGTCATCTTGCATGTGGTGCCTTTTTGTTTATTTTCATAGAGCACATATGGGAAAAGTGCCTTTTAAGACCTTCCTGGGAGTAAACATAAACCCATCTTTATATCGACTAGTAGGCTATTCTGATTTTTTTTATTACCTCCCCCCGCCCCCGTGTCTAATTTAACATTGTCTGCCTTTGATTTGTGACAAAGAAGCATACAATTAAACACAGTTGTCAATAACATGCAACATCAGTGAGATGTACAGCAGGACTATTAAAGCAATGCTTCTGTAAATGCCAAATTTCTTCTGATAAACCAGACTGCTCCACCAGTGCTGGGTGTCTTCCTTAGCAGTGATCTTATGGCCAAATCCTTATGCTGGGTGGGTTTCTCCTCACGCAGCTTTTGGCTGCTGAAATGCAGATGCCTGTCTTAATCTCCTGCAGTTAACAAAGGCAAACAGACACTTTCAGCATCTATTGGAAAAGAAGTATGCCACAAAAGTGTTTGGTCTTTTTTTTAATTCTGCTGGTGCCAATGAAAACAATCCAGATGAGTGGCAAAGGTGTAAAGTTATATGATGCATACAGTCAGCAATGCTTTTCTCTAACAGACCATTGCTTCAAAGCCTTCAGTCAGGGATCTGGGATGGTAAAGTGAAAGCACTCTTGTTCCTCAAATTCTTCTAGAGCAAGATTAACATAAATACTTATTAAACTAGGAAAGAGTACAAGTAGGCATCTTAATCTTACATTATGGATTAAATATCATAATTTTCACTTTTTAACACTTCCTCTTGGAACATTTATGCATTCCACTTTTCCTCTGCTCATTCTTAGGCATTCAACCATTCACATCCAGCACAAAAATAGTTTTAATGCCAAATTCAGCACTATGAATTCCATTCCTGGAATAAAGTACCTGAAAGTTCCCAATTCCCTCTGCAGAGCTAACCTTTGAAATCCCCATAGACTGGTTCAAGAAAGAGGAATTCACCCTGAAGCAGGTGCAGAGAAGGGCGGTTTTGGCAATTAGAGGAGTAGAGAGCATATTTTGTGTGAAAATTTAATACTCAGATAGTTTAACAAAACAAAGGTTGCAGAGAGGTGGTGAAATTGATTTTCATAAATGCATCATAGAGAAAGTAGAGTTATTTAATCTGAAGGAAATGCTCTTACAAGCCCAAAAGACATGGACTGCCCAAGGAATAAATTAAAATAGGAAAAAAATAATCTATTTGCTGATCCACTGAACCCCTGGAAGAGCCTTCCAGCAAGGTAATGAGGAGGAATGGGAAGTATATAACTTCAAATGGTTCACAAACACCCAAAGAATGGAGTCAACTGGTGCACCTGAATTACCTGTGACAACAGAGGTCTAGAGTCAGTGGCTCATGAATACGCTTGTCATCTTGTTTTATTCATATTCCCAACTGCAGACATGAAGTTTTAGCTCAGATCTTTCTGGAGTCAATCTGTAGCTTTAGCAACCTATTTCAGGTAGGGAAGGATGCTAGAGGTACCATTTTGTTGGCACTGACAACATCAGATGTCCATGACACTCTTCCACTATTTTTCCTGAATTTCTAACTGCTCTATGTCTCTGCAATGACATACTCCAGATCAGGCAACTCAGCTACAAGGCAGAGCAGCAGTTACACCTGTATCATTTAAAGAAGATAGAGATCTGAAAGGGATAAAAACTATCCCAGGCATGCCTTACCAAACACATACATTTGAAACAGCAAAAACTCAGGTACACTCTGACCAAGAAGCAACTCTGACCCAGGAGTCAGTTTTACAAAGCAGAACTGCTGAAGAGCAAACCAAGTGCTATTAAATGCCCTCTTTGGATCTGGTTCAGGCAGGCTGGGATGTGTTGTGTGATCCAAGTCTGTCCTGAAGGAGCAAGAGCAGAACATTTTCCTCCATTCTTTTCATCCCTGCTCCCCAGAGTGAGGAAGAAAGGAGATGCCTCTACTATAGGTCCAGGACTTTTGAACTACCCAGATAATGAAAAATATAACCAAGTGTTCCCTACTTCTCCTTACTTTCAGTGTGGTCCAATTCTGTTTTCTACCTATACTGTGAATTGCTATTATCTAATTGTAGCTATTATGTCCTTAATAGATTTTCTGTCATCAGAGATGGTCTGCTGTAACACAATGAACATGAAATACAGCATTAAGGAGTGCTCTTTTCTCTAGTTCCAAGATGTAAATGTAAAAATAATAACTGCAAGGAATGTATGAAAGCATTTTGTTGGTTTTGTTGGGAGGTTTTAGCATTACTGTTTCCTGACTGCTAGGGAAAATGAGATTTGCATGGTCAGGACAGTCTTCAAAGCATTCTTCCTCCATTTGAAGGCACGATTCCTAGAGGAAGGCCTATTCCAATCCCTGTGTTTGAACCATCCCAAGAGCCCCAAGCAGTGCTTTATAATCTGACTTCTGCTCCTGGTTGTGTTATCTCAGTAAAGGAACAAATGCAAAGCCCTGACTACAGTTCTGGCCCTACAGAAGCCAAGCAGTTTCACCAGTGACCTCAAGAGAGTCAAGATTTAAAATGTCCACTAGTGCTGAATTCCACCCCTGCACCCTGGATTCATTTCTAACACATAAGCCATAGTAGTTCTCATAATTAGCATCCTGCAGCGCTTGAAATTGGTGCTTTTCATGTGGTGGTAGCCAAGCTTAATATACTAGGCAAACCAGGGCAAACTAGGTAAGCTAAATGCAAAAGTTTGTCTCTTTAAACAACCCAGATTTATTTCAGTAGAATAAAATCTTTTGGTTAGGCTGCTCTCACACAAACGGATTGGTGCTACATTGTTCATTTTACTGATGTTAAATGTGCCTTTTATGTTCAAGATCATGAGCAACATACATTTAACAGCTTGACATATTTAGAGGAAAACAAATTTCTTTTCTGCACACCAGATGGAAATTATAGATGTGAGAGCTGGGCACAAGGCAGCAATATCTATAAATCTGGTATTTTATCAGCCTATTTCAGTCTGTACAATCAGAAAAGTTATCAGTGACATCACGACTCATGATACATACACACTGAAGCAACTCCTTTGGGAAGATCAATATGTTTAACTTGTTGGTTGTAAGAATCAAAGACATACATAATTTAAATTACACTGCACTCCCAGGTGAGGAGTTAGGTTATCTGGAAGCAATTGCACTGCACATGGAGCTGATGTCAGACACCAGGGAACACTAGGATTTACACTGCCTTCTCTGACTGTGCTAAAAGGAGATCACTGTGATAATTTTCATGAGGTTCATCTTCTCATGATCCATACCCAATAGATGAGATTTATTTATTTTTTATGGATACCTCAAGCAATCGGTAGAAAATTCCAGGGAAAAGGCATATTGGTAGCTCTTTCTTCTCCATTTCCTGTGACACCTATCTCAGGGAAGAAGAACCAATGCCTCTGTGACACCAGGTTGGATTCATCCCATCTAAGCCTATACCTGAGTTTGTCAACCTCGTCCTTTTTACAACAAGCAGAGCAAACCTGGACATTTCAGGCAGAATAAATTGGATTTCCTTTAGGTGTACCTTTAAGAAAGGTCATGCCTTAGTGTCTGTCTCTCTCATTGCTTAAAAAAGCTGTTGAATAGAGAAACTCAGTTGTAGATATTTGTGGTTTGCCACGCTGTGATTACATCCTGTGATTTACAGTTTAAAGCTCTCTCTTGATCACAAGCTCTCTTTTTCATGAAGCAGAGTAGGACTACATTGTGGTCATTTCATGCACAAACAGGAACATATTTAGCAGAAGGGTCCCTGGGCTTTCACCTTCTCACTGTCTTTTAACACTGTGAGCACGATTCGATGCCACCCAATGTAGTGTGGGGTACATAAACCCAGTCTCATCCCTACATTATTCAGATTTCCCCTACAGTAGAGCTTAGTGAGTAATAAACATGCTTGAGAAATGAGACATATGACTTCTAGACCTGTTTCATTTGGAGGAGGGAACACTAAATCCAGAGTTGTTTTCTCCTGGGACAAAAACGTAATTAATACTTTAGGAACTCTCCTTCTTCCTGTTTAAGCTGGGCATGTAGCCAGGAGTATGAAAACATGAAGGTTCCTAAAGAGAAAAAATAAAGTAGAGTGCTTGAGTCCAGTCTTGGTCTTCAAGTACCCAGTTAGGTAAAACTGCTGATTAGAAAAAAACTGATAAAACTGATGATAAAAATTATTTGCATCTAGTTCATGCCTGTCTCCAGAATGAGATGAGGTTTTGTTTTTTAATTCATTACCTCTGTTAGCATTTCTCAGAATTAATCCGTATCTATTAACACCGTAAAATTAAGCAAGAAAAACTGTTTCTTAAAAGATAATACTGCAAAGAAAGTACTGCTGCAGGGAATGAAGCTGCTAACGTTCCAGCTAACCAAGGGTTCAGCACTATAGAAACATGGCATAATCAGTCCTTTCAAGAGCTATAGTCCCAATTATAATGCTAAACATATGATAGTTCCCTTGCCTTTTAACTAGTGCTGCAGATAGAAAAATAAAATTTCTGTACTACCTTGACCAATGTGTTTTTCCTCTGTCCCTGTGTAGTTAGAGCAGTCTTATTTTTCTTAATGTGCCTCAGTCATCCATTTTAATTATCTCCTTTAATAACTAATGAATGAATGACAGACAGATTTCAACTAAAAAAAAAGTTCAGTGGTACTAGGAGGGCTAAACAAGCTCAGCCTAGGATCTAACCTAGTACCCAGTGTGCAGCAGTGAAGAATAGCAGATGGTATTGCACGCAAGCAAGGCAAGCATGGTGTGCTATTGACCAAAACCTCTGAAGCCTGTAGCTGAACAGATTTGCTGAGCCAAAGATGTTATGTTTGCTTATGACTGGGAAGGTAAGGGAAGAGTTAAGAAGAACAAGGCTTCTACTTATCTGCAATGGTGAGTTCATTTCTGAAATTCCATGTTCTAAAGAAAAGGGGAAGGAAAAAGATGTAACTTGTTATAGTCTTACACTTCTTAAGGACTTCGTTAAAACGTGTTGCTTCTCTTCCCAATCCCTGCTCCCGGCCCAGCTCTAGGATCTTGGTTACAAATATATGAATTCCCAAATTTGTGAGTTCAGCAGCCAGCACGCCCCATCTTTCACTCAGGAGTGCACAAATACAACTTCATGGGGGCCAGTGTCCCGTTGTACTTGTGGAGTGACAGCTAGCAGTGGTAAATTGATGTCTTCTTTACCAACCTGATGTATGTCTGTCTGTGCCACTATGGTAAGCTGATGAAGAGTGGTATGGTGTCCCTCTGGTACCTGAGTTTACCCTTTAGAGCTCAGAGACACTGAGATACTCATGACTTCACACTTTCTGATCTACTTTATCTCGATTCTGATCACTCGTAGTCTCTGGATTTTTCAGGATTTTTCTTTACCTCCAAATAGTCACCTTACCGAATAGCCCTGTTCTCAGTTACTATTTTTAACCTGTTAACTTGACAGCCTGAGTTTTCTCATGCAAATACCAAATGCAGTCTCCATACTAGGCAGATATCTCAGCCACAAACCAATAGCCTCATCCACAGGATGGCAAGTCTCAAGTTTCAATGTCTGCCCAGGTGCCTCCTCACTTATACATCCCTTCCAGCTACAGACCTGATGCTTGGCCCCTCTGTACATTAAATAGGCATTTTCCTTCTCCACACTTTCCTGATCTAGCATGGGAAACTGGGAGCAGAGTAGAGAATATGTTCCTTTCTGCCAGTACAGCCATGACAAGGATTATAAACTGGATACATATTTTCTTCAGGGTGGCAAGGACACCGAGCCTTCAAGTTGTGGCTCCAAATTATGAGATTGACAAAACAGCTGCCAGGGTTTTATCTGGGGGCTTTAAATGAATTTGTCTGCAAAACTCAGACTGATGTGAGCAGTCAGCTTGGACAGCTTTGGACTGATAGTTAGCAACATTCCAGTCAATACAAAAACAGAAAAATAGCATGAAATGTTGAAATGCATTAACAATTTGAGCCTCTCAGATCCACTCATTGCTACCTACCCATGGCACCTTTCACATTTCTTTCTCTTCTGTAGCCAAGTGCTGCATTGACAGGTCTGAAGTTACATTCTTTGTGCATGATGTTGATGTTGCCAGAGGTCTGCTGAGACAGCTATGTGCTCATTTTATTGTCACAAATGCTGTTGATTCATCCTGTTAAATCTGTATATCTCATCTGTGTGAAAGTGTCATTCGAACTAGACATTCCCATGTGGGAAGGATCAAGAGGTTTATAATATTTATAATGTCACTAGGATTATCTTTAATCTAATTTGCATATTTCCTGCTCATCAGGTTGTATTTGTTGCAGAGACAAATACAGAAACAGCATAAACCCTTTGTAAGCAGTAAATAGGGACTTGAAATAGTTTCCAGAAGAGTGTGGTTATTGGACTCCACTTGGGCAGTCTAATTGTGATTTGTTTTGATTTATAGATTTTTACAAGAAAGAAAAGAACCTTTCCTCTCTTGGTGATTGCTTTGAAATTACCTTCCTAAAAATTCAGTTTTAAACACAAACTTCTCCAGGAGCTTTCTGAAGCTGCACTGTTCTCTCCTCTGCTGGGAGGCAGCCTATTTCAAACCTGAGCAGACAAACACAACATTTTTTGAAAGCAAAGACTTGGGAACCTGCTTCAGTTCCACTAAAAGAGACCAGATACCAGTATTTTGGTTGCTGATGCAAAGGACTCTAGAATTGAATCCACCTGTCTACTAAACAGATAATTCTGCAGCAATAGCTGCTCACTGGAACCTATTTGAAGAAAGAGGTACAGAACTAGGAGAAAATATGAAAGTAAATATGAATATAAGAAAAATGCTGTGTTTGCCAGTAGAACATAAGGATTTCAGAAGTGAAGTACTAGTGATATGCAAGAGATATAGGTTATGTACAAGTGGGGAGAATAGCTCGAGCTGTAATGGAGACACTTGGTAACCTCTGTCCCTGACACCCACCATCACCACTCTCTGGCATTCATCCATTCACATCAGTCCTTTCCCATATGGGCTCCACTGTCTGCTCCATGGTAGATGGGGCAAGGAAGGGAAAAGTGCAATCCTGGCCTTTGCAGCTTCTACCTGGGACAGCAGCAGCAGCAGTTGTGTTTATTAGTCCCAGCTGATGCCCTGGCACAGAGCTCTTCTGCAATTGCTCCTTGCTGAGGCCTTGGTTACAGCTATGCTCTAATTTATTGGCTAGTGCTAATTAGACTGTGCTGGGAGGAGTGGCATTTTCCCAAGTTCTGTCTCTCTGCAGCAACACCACTTCTAGGTGACACAAACTATAAGTGTGCAGTGCCTGTTAGCCACATCTCCCATTCGAACAGATGTTTAAGGGCCTTACTATGAAATAACTCATGGTCCACCACCAGCCAGACAGCACCAGTGCAAAGGCAGATAGGACACATGGAGACCACTGGGTTACATCTCACCTGTTCACATTTCAGGTAATGGTACCCCTGACTCTCTATGTGCATGCACATTGATGTGTCTAACATGCAAGATATACTGACAGTTTGTTTCCCTGGGCAGACCCTATGTTTCATAAGCCTAGTACAAGTGCTTTTCTCAAAGTAAACTGTATGTGAATTTGACACAAAACATGCTCTAAAAGTGTTGTTCAGAGCCTATGAAGTGGTTTTGACTGACAGAGGGAACAAGAACTTGGCGCATGTAAATGCAGAGATGTGAGCCACCTGTCCCAGGAGCTGGAGGTGGTTAGAGGTGGAAAGGTGTTATGACCCTTTGCAAATAATGTAGGAATCCCCACTAGAAGCTATGACCAGTTTTCATGATTTTTAAAAAAGAGCTTATAATTGCTGAAAGAGAGGAGTGGCAGTAATTTGCAGGTCAGCAGGGAACACTTGGGTACTGTGGTGTTTTGCAGGAGTGGTTAATGAGAAGGCAGAGTAGGAAGTTACCACTGTGAGGAATCTCTGTTAATTAGGACAAGGACACCAACAAACAGAAGAGATGCTTACAAGAGAAACAGGAGGCACAAAGATCTGTTCGTCTGCTTATAGGGTGCTATCACAGATTTAATCGAAGAGCTAAAGCTGGCTAAATCAAAGTGTTAAATTTCAGCACAGATTTTAGAGTGAAGCATTCTCCCAACTGCTGGGTGCTGTGGCCAGTGGCACATTTCATCTCTGACCAGCAGCTCCTTGTTGACCCAAATGATTGCTTTAGTGTGATAAGCTTCAGCATCGCACCAGGAATGAAGCTACACCTTGTGAACGATGTTTGAAACTAGGGACACTCTCAACATGTTTGACTCCAGCTGACAGCTCTATTTTGCTTGCAGGTCTAGCTTTTGCTCCCCTGCTGTCTTCTGACCTCCATCTTGATTAAAATTCTGCACTGAAGGTGGACAGTAGCAGAGGGATAACAACAAAGGAGCTGAAAGTGTTGAGAGTACAAGCCAAACAAAAGATTGCTACCATCCACTGCCAGACAGGTTTTCAGTTCTGAGCTCTAAAGAAGATATAGCTAAATCTCAGAATACTGGACTGGAGGCTTTGGTCATGTACCAGAAGATGGTAGATTTATTATGAATTGCCATTGTACTGAAGGGTACCTCTACTACCTAATGAAGGACAGCACACAACTCCCTGAACTACTGGAGATGTTTGCAGTGAGTCCACACAGTACATTATCAGCCCAGCATTGTGCCTGACACAGTCTTTGGTGCTTGGGAAGACTGATCAGCCCAGGCAAATACTACACCCTGACCCTATCTGACTCACAGCTAGAAAATCTGAGTGTTGTACCCCACTACTCCATCCTTCTGATTCTGGGACTATTACAGGCAAAGTGACTTCAAGTCTCCCTGGATGTGATACGCAGTCACACCTTGGGACAATTTGGAAGAGAAGAACTGAGTCCTCCTGCAAAGCCTGATCTTACTGAAGGAACTGCCAAGCACTGACCACTGCAGCTGCATAGCAGGTTGTACCTCTTTATTATGGTACAGAAGTTTGGACACTATAACATTCAGAAGTCATTCTGAGCAGCACATTAGTCTTACAGCCAGGAAGGGGTTAACTTTAGTGCTATTGAAACCAAGAAGATTTTAGTGAACTTCAGTGGAGGGAGACATCATCATGTGATGCATAAAGGCTCTCATATTAGGAATAGTTTTCAGGTCCTCACAAATGTCAGTATGCTTGTTTCCAAGTGACCTTGAAGCAGACTACATTATTCTTGCAGGTTAACTCTCTTGGAGTAGGATTGAGCACACCTTGCCCCATGTTTTTCAGCTCCATAGCCCATTGAGTGTGAGCTCAAAGCCACCTTAGATGTGTACAGACACCACTCACCTCTCAGAGGGTTTTTAGCTCAGGTTGTGGTGTTGTCTAACTGGTGTTTCTAGAGAAAATTTCATGTGAGTTCCTTGGTTAAAGTTTAATCCTGAGCCAATTTACTGCATCCAACCCCCTGTAACCTCCATCAAGCCCTTCTGTCCATCTGCAATGACAATGTCAGGCAGACAAGAAAGACTCACATTGTCTCTTGGAAGACCCTGTCAGAGTTGTCTGTAGAGCAGTGAGGGGTTGTAGGCAGAATTCAAATGGGATTGAATTCAGGCCACTGGAAAAGACACTATGGATACACAGTGCTAGGCTTCTGACTGCCTCAGCTTCAAACTGCTCCAAGGAAGCATCTATTACAGGACGGGCAAATGCAATCCTAAAAAAACAAAGCTGTGGTTATTTTCTAGACTACTGGACCACAGTGGATTCAGCTCAGCCTCTGCAGCAGTCCTTGTGTTTAAACGACACTGTGTCCTGTGATGAGGTGCCAGCTGTATTTGGCAGCTGTTGACCTGTCCCAAGTAGCACATTAGGTGTGCTGTAGGTGAGTCTGAAGTTGCATTGGGCTTGGACCTGCAGGTGACTGAGGGTCCGAGCCTTACTGACTATGCAGCAAAAGGTAGCCCAGATGTGGAGAAAGTGATGCCTACTTTCATACTTCTGGGTCATCAGCCTTTGATGGATTTTTTGGTCTGTTTTAAAACGAGGCAGTTAAATCTCCTGCTATGGAAGTAACTAGACTTTTATGAAATTCATAGGTTTAAACAAATTCTAGATAATACATATACCAATTTAGAAGGATTTCATAGAATCATAGAATGTTAAGGGCTGGAAGGAACAGTAAAGATCATCCAGTCCTAACCCCTCGTGCTACAGGGAGAGACACCTCTCACCAGACCAGGTTGTTCAAGGCCTTACCCAACCTGTTCTTGAACACTGTCAGGGCTGGGGTATCCACAACGTCCCCGGGCAACCTGTGCCAGTATCTCATCACCCTTGCAGTGAAGAATTTCTTCCTAATATCTAGCCTACATTTCCCATCTTTCAATCTGTACCCATTACTCTTTATCCTATCAATACAGTTCCTGATGAAGAGTCTCTCTCCAGCTTCCCTGTAGCCCCTTTACAGTCCCCAAACAACCTTCTCTTCTCCAGGTTGAACAGCCCCAACTCCCTCAGCCTGTCTCTGTAGGGGCGATGCTTCAGTCCTCTTATCAACTTTGTGGCCTCCTCTGGACTTGCTCCAACAGTTCCATGTCCTTCTTATGTTGGGGGCACCAGAACTGCACACAGTACATTTCAGAAATGGATCCATCTGAACAATAGTCATGGCCTATTTCAGTTCATCTTGAGCTTCTGGGACCCTAAAAAATATACTGCTCTCCTTAAAAAACAGAAGCAGAAGCCAACAGTGCTCTCCAAGAGAAATTTGAAAAGCACTGTTAGTTTTCTGTTATAAAAACATTTTTTATCTAGGATTTAAGTTTATTAATTAGTATCCAGCTTTAAAAATCTAAAGCAGAGGCAGAGAAGTTCAGTTTCTTTTATATTATCATCAGTAAACTACTTTCATTCAGAGTTTCTGGGTATGTAAAAATACATATATATCATTATTGTGATTTTCTCATGATATTTCACTTTAGAAACCCAGAAGTATTTCAAACCTCATCAGTTCATCCAAAATTCTGGTAGGTCTATTTTAATGAGCTCAGATCCTTGAACGGTGTAAGTCAGAATAACAGTTGTCATTCCTGATTTTCACTTTGGTCATATTTTTCACTGATGATTTAAATATATTGAAATAAAGACCCTGAAATAGTGCTTCAGTTACATTTTAAATGGATTTGGAATAGTTCTTCATACAAATATATGTGGTTTCTTACTTAATTAAACAACAGTAGCATACGTGTATGAAGTACTTGAGACCTTTAACCTTTAACCTAGTGCTGCTGGGTACTAAATGTCAAAGAAGCAGCCAAATGTCAGCACTATTAATGGGGCCATCTGTATGGAAAGCCTGGGCTGCAGCAAAATATGAAACGGGTCTCTTTGGAAGATTTTCATACAAACTTGCCAAATTCATGGACCCCACATAGAACAGAACAGAACAGAATAGAATAGAATAGAATAGAATAGAATAGAATAGAATAGAATAGAATAGAATAGAATAGAATAGAATAGAATAGAATAGAATAGAATAGAATAGAATAGAATAGAATAGAATAGAAATTTCAGTTGGAAGGGACTTACAGTGATCATCTAGTTTAACTGCCTGACCACTTCAGGGCTGACCAAAAGTTAGAGCATGTTGTTAAGGGCATTGTCCAAATGCCTCTTAATCAGTGATAGGCTTGGGGCATTGTCCACCTCTTAGGAAGCCTGTTCCAGTGTCTGACCACCCTCTTAGTACAGAAATGTTTCTAAATGTCAAGTCTAAACCTCCCTTGGCACAGCTTTGAACTGTTCCCATGTGTCCATTATGAGATACCAGGGAGAAGGGCTTGCTACCTTCCCTCTCCACATCCCCTTCTCAGAAAGCTGTAGAGAGCAATGGAGTTGCCCTCAATCTCCTTTTGTCTGAACTAGAAAAGGTTGAAGTCCTTGGCAGCTCCCTATAGGACATGCCTTCCAGCCCTTTCACCAGCTTTGTTTCCCTTCTCTGGACACATACAAGGACCTTCTCATCCTTCTTAAATTGTGAGGCCCAGAACTGCACATGGTACTCAAGATACGACTGAACTGACACTGAATACAGTGGGATTTGACAGGCTGGTTATGTTGTGTTTAGAGTCATAGAATCATTTCAGGTGAGAAAAGACCTTTAAGATCATCAAGTCCAATTGTAAACCCACCACTGCCAAGTCCACCACTAAACCATGTCCCTATGCACCACATTTACACATTTGATACATCCCAGGATGAGGTTTGCCCTCCTGGCTGCCAGGGCACACAGCTGACTCATATTGAGCCTGCTGCTAACCAGCACCCCCAGATGCCTCTCCACGGGGCTTCTCTCCAGCCATTCTTCTTCCACTTTCTACCCATGCCCAGTGTTACTCCATCCCAGGTGCAGAATCTGGCATTGGTGTCAACAGCAAATGCGTACATGGGTCAATCATGCTAGAAAGTAGTGTTTGCATTAGACATGCACTAGACTGGTTTATAGACACCTTAGGCAGGGTTTACATTTTGGATGTTTACAGTGTAAATCAATATATTGATATATTGATATTTATTGCTGGTCATCCTACACTGTCTTTTTAATAAATTATGTAAGCCTTTCTATGACAGGTTATTCATCTCACCTATCTTAGAAATGTAGATAAGAATGAAAAGAAACATTTTCCAAAAGTGCTCATTCATCCTACTAATGACAAAGGCATAGATCAAAATTTGGTTTTATAAATACTACCTTTTGTTTGATGGAAAACCTCAATACTAATGGTGTATTAGGTGCCTAATGGGCCTAGGTAGGTATTTTTGGACTGATCTTCAGAATTCAAGTGCCTCCTCTTCATGTATTTTTCATTTTGAACACCTAAGGATTACCTGGATCTTGTCCCCTCACTTTATTTTGTTATACAGCCACAGGAGAGGGATATAGCAAGAAAAACATTTGGAGATGGTCTGTTGCATAGTCTGTTACATAGCAGTATATCTGTGTGATTAGGACAATGGCCAAGTCACAGCTGATCCCATACACAGAAATATACATTAAGCCTCTCAAAAACTTTGGCCTCCTTTATCAGTTAATTTCCATTCACAAATCTGTAATCTTTTCCCTGGAGCACTTAACTGCACATGTCATTCACAACCTTGTAGAGGTCAGGGATGTTCAACATTCTTTGTCACTGCCATACATGCCTGGCATATCTTCTACAAGTGTTCATCCAGGCTTAGTCATCTTTTCTTTCCATAGCTACTACTGAGCATGAAACATCTATCTTTGTAGGAATATCTATGACTTGTTTCTTCTTCTGAGTAAATCTAAAAGACCCATTGTGTGAAACAATTCAACCTGTTAGGCTGATACTATAGTTCTTAATGTGTATGTTATGCAGAAAAAATATCTTGGGCTCTGGACTTAAATGGACTTTATAAGATCAGTAGTCTGTGACGATAGAGAGGCATCTTAAAAGGACAATTCAGATTAAACATAAGTAGAACTGCTCTTGCAGGTATTTCTCTCTTTTCATCTGCATTTTATAGAGCTGATTTTAAAAAAAAAAGTGTCCCATTTGAGCTATGAAAGAATCTAGGTCTTATTCAATATTAATGGAAAGACAGTGATCAGTCTGAAGCCTCTATGTGTCCTGGGATAAATAAATTCCTATCTCTGGAAGCTGACAACATCATACTATAAAAAGTACATAGAATGAATTCAGAGCTGTCCTAATCTCACAGATAAATTATTGAACATTGGAATATTTTGGCTCTAATTATTTTTAAATACTAAAATCTAGGTTTAACCAAAAACATTCAAGTCAATCTTAACTCTCCTTCCTTCCCTGCTCTTCCCCCCTTACCCAAGCTCTACTAGAAGTTCGAAGCCCCTGATTTGGAGGGGGAGTGAGAGAGAGACAGAGACAGAGAGAGAAAGAATGAATTCTGTGAAGTGTATTCAGTGGGAAAAAATATCAGATGCAAGTAGAAATAACTTTCAATGTGTATGCACCAGAGCACTAGTATTCAGCTAGCTGAGAAATCTTTTAGTGAAATGCCAACCTTTTGATAGGATTTATTTTTTTCCTTTAGTTCAGCAGATTCCTTTTTCATTACTACAAGAAATACTGTAGAGTGTGCAAAGCTCTGGATAAAGTACGTCAACAGCTTCAGCTGGGAAAAAAGCATTCATGTGTATGACACACAGGATGAAGGAAAAGACTTCTGCTGCAACAACTATTACCTTTGACCCTCTTGCTCTTGCTTGTCTTCCAGAAGATGAACCTGATAGATGGTAAGGTTTGCAGCAAGGAATCTATTGACTTTGAAGTGCTGGAATGTTGCTATAGAAGAATGGAAGAATACAAAGCAAAGCAAGCTGATTCTATTGACATTAAAGCCAAACACAACTGAAATCACAAAGCTCCAGCAGCTGTCTGTTGTTTTAGGATATGTTTATGCCTTATGACTGTAATGTTTTACAGGAAATACATCCTCATAGATTAAACTTTAGTATCACACCCAGGAATGAAATTGTAAAGGCTTTGAGCTAAAGTGGGAGAATTGAATCTTAAAAGGAAAAATTTTGTCTGTGATTACAAGCAAACGAACAAGCTCTAGAACAAACTCTAAAAGGAAGAAACTGAATTAATTTTCCCTTTGCATAATTTTTTGTTTTACCCTAGCCAGTACATAAAGTGAGGTTAAAGGGAAGATACATCTTAATGAAGAGGTTTTATCTTAATATCCATTTCCAAGTGCAGCTCAGTAGAGCAGTACAAATAGTCATAAGTTACAGTGCCATTAGAGACATAATCATCAGTGGCAGCTGCAAAGACATGAGGTACATGAGATCTCACATGTACTTTTCTGTGAGGGCAGGAGAGTGATCTGGACTCTGAGAAAAGGTGGTGCATAGACATCTACAAAATACAAATACAAAAATAAGCTCTTTGGTAGAAAAAGAGTATCAATCACATGTTTTTGAAGATACCTCCAATAATGTTAGCTTAGTAATTTTATCACACATGAACAGAAAATCAGCTATGATATTGATGCAAAAATTAGGTATTTCCGCTCTAGTGGCATACAATAAAAGCAAATCTCGTTCTTCCTATTTTTTATGATGTTCATAAACTGGTGATTTAGAGCTTCTATTTAAAGACACGTAGCAGATCCAGTAAAGGCATTAGCATAACCTGAGGGACTTTGACTTCCTTTCCTCCATAACTGGGTTTTGTTTTGGGGTTTTTTTTTTCTTTTGTTTTTGCCCTGGTCCAAAATTAGATTGTTAAGTCTTCAAAGCAGGAACCCTGAACTCAATTATCCTCTCATTTTCTTCAGTCAAAGTCACTGGAGCATCACTAACAGTAAACTTGCAAAAGTGGGTGAAGAATCATACTTGTCTTACTATATGTTTCCAAAAAATTCTAAATTACGCAGGTGTGTGCTGAAGTGACCTGAGAAAATTCACTTCATATTACATGGGTTGTTCCACCTTCCCCATTGTCATTTCTTTCATTATCACATCCCTACAGAAGTGTCACCCCTTGCTATTCTTGCACCAGAAATGAGAGGTGAAGATGCAATTTCAGACTGACATACTGCTTTATTATGTTCTAATTTTGGCAAACTTATTTCTCATTCCAAACAGGTCGCCCTCCCCTGTATCCTACAATTACAAAAGGCCTTAGGTATTTGATTTCAAAATTCAGATTTGTAGATTTTTTACAAACCCAATGCTTAAAGTCCTCCCCCTAGACAAATCAGACTGGCCCATGTATCAAACATGGTGATAAATCCCAAGCAATGGGAGGACCTTTCCAGAGGAGCATCATAAGTCACCTGGCTAACTCTATCAAGAAGGGCTTCACCCACAACTCACCTTTCTGCATTTCTTTCTTGTTAGTTTACAGCTGCTTTTATGTCCAAGTCTTTATGGTCTTCCTCTGGCATTTACTCTTCCCTATACACTGTGTGGAGGACATGTCACTTTGCTGTCATTTCTGGGTGCAGCTACAGTGGTTACTGGGATTTGAAAAGTCTTTCCAGTCCTCAAGGGTGGTGCTACGAATTCAGACGAATATTATTATTTGATGAAAATAAAAATCATGGGATAGAAAGCAGAGCAAAAACCTTTGTCAAAGATATTTTCAGGTCAGTGTGACAATGTGTATCAGACACAATGGAAGGGCAGGAGAAGTGAGTATCAAAGGTGCTTCTGAAAATCTGTAGAAAAACCAACCATTTCAATAAGTCAAAGGTCATGCAGTGTAAGCGAATGCTTATTTATCTTGCTTTACTTTTTTTCCCTGTAAAATTGCCTTTAATTTTGTATACACATATAGAAGTGTTCAGATATTAGTACAGAAACAAACTCCTAACTCATCTCCAAATATCACTTCATGACTATAATGTTCTGTTTCTGAATGGCATAGGTTACCTTTAGAATTACCTTTCTAGTTACCTTGTATTATCTTTGTAATTTATTAGCCATTTTATACATTGAGCCTTAATGTAATATATGATGCAATGCTTTATAATGAGTTCATTTGTTTAAAAGGTGCTGCAGTATTTTAGCTAGAAGTTTTCATATAAGTTGTCTTAAAATGAGAACTATTTCTGTCTAAGAATAATAATCAGGTTCAAGCACTGTCAGCCTGAAACATAGTGAACCAAAAATAGTTAAAATGGAATTTTACCTTTACCTGACAGTCCTCCTTCCACATTTATGGGTTTTATTGTTGCAATAAAATTTGATGGAGAGAAGAGATTTGATTGATTTTCTTTGTTCCACCTTTTAATTCTACACTGGATTTTGAAAGATATATTCATATGGGAAAAATAATTAAACCAAGTATACTTTTAATAACATGAAGAAAATATGATGAATATAATATTTTGAGTCTTCTTCAGTTACAGCATATCATAATGATAAAATTGAAACACTTTCAAAGAGGACCATTTTGGCATGTTTGCTTTTATTAGGCTGGAATTGTCCCTTTAACATCCTAATCTAAAACTGAATTATGCACATTCTCCCATGTCTTGAAAGAATGACATGAATTTTAAGGCAGCAGTTAATGTCAAACACACTTACTCTGCCTTTCTCTCGAAAAAATAGTAAGGCTGACAGCTTACTTTTTACTTCAGTGTTATTGTGTATTTTCAGGTAAAAACTAGATCTGTAACGCTGCTTCATTATAGATTTTTTTTGTTGTTGTTATTTAGCTGTACTTTCCAGAACAAAGAAAATACCACTTTATTCCAAGTCCATGAATCATACATATGTGATACTCTCTGGTGGTCCAAGGAACACTTTGTTCTGCTAAAGTTCTTCTACCACAAGGTCATGATACTGTTGACTAGAGCACGATGGGTTTGATGGGTTGACTCTTCCGCTTAGATGGTTGATATGAATAAATGTAGTCTAAGTTTTTAGACAGTGTTTTATGGTTTGTTTAGCAAAACCTTGGTTTGCTCTTAATCTAGAATTCTTTGAAAATGTTTTTTTCCAAGTCTGAAATCCCAGGTGCTGACTGGAGGTTGGGTGAGTCTACCTCTGGGAGCAGAAGAGTAGCACTGAATGCACGTACCAGTCCTGAATACTTGTGTGCATTGCCACGGACCAACAGCCAACTGCCCACACAGCTGCTCACTCACTCCCCTCTCTGGTGGAATGAGGAGATAATAAAAGGAAGGTGAGAAGACTTGTGAATTGAGGTTAAAGTCTAATAGGGGAGCAAATCTACCCACACAAGCAAAGCAAAGAATTTATTCACTGTGTCCGATCAGCAGGTGGATATCTGATCACTTCCAGGAAAGTAGGGGTCCACCACCTGTAGTGGGAAGACAAGTGACCTAACCATGGATGTTCCCCTTCCTCCTCCTTCCCCTGAGCTTTTATTGCTAAGCAGAGTATCATACAGTATGAAATATACTTTTCATCAGTTCTGGTCAGCTGTCCTGCCTGTGCTTCCTCCCAGTTTCTAGCCCCGCCTGAGTGGAGACTTTCAGTTTATAGAGTTGCTGCTTGTCACTCCATGTTGAACTAGGACAAGTCACTTCTCAGTGCCTCAGTTTATTTGGGTTTAACATAGGAGAAAAATTTCTCCTTCAAGACATTAAGAATTACTATTCAGAAGGTGTTTTCAGAGCCATGGACAAAAAGAGCAATAGAAACATCAAATACCGTAGTATTATTTTTAACCTTTTTATTTCAATTTTGTCCTTTCTAGACATGTCCTAGTATTTGGCTTAGATTTATGCATGCTGAATTATATGGTTTCTCAAATTTGGTCTTCTAGTCCTTTCATTTTACATTTTCTGTGTGCCTCAGCTTTGGTGAAATCATGGACTCTCTAGGCTTTGCAGATATTTTAAAAACAATTAAATATTTTATTCCCATTAATATTTGGGACTGATGATGTTTGATTTGTTCATGTTATCAGGTTGAAATAAAACCTTGACTACACTTTTTTTTTTAGGTAATAGTTTGTATGAAAAATAATGGTTACAAAATATGTCTTTGGAGTAACAGTGACCTAGAAAATAAAACAACAGAGGGAGATCAGACCAGCTCTGGGGATGAATGGTGCTTGTTTAAAGTTACTAATAGAGGTTCCAGAGATAAGAAGAGGAAGGGATTTCACAGAAACTTATTAGATACTGCCTACTATATATACAGAAAGGATGGCAATAGCCTCAGGTACTGTAGATCAGGCCAATGCAAAATTAAGAAAATTAACCGAGTTCAAAAGGATGAGGAAGAGTAATAAAAATCATGCTGGATTGTAGTGGGATATGCTAATCAAAGACAAGGAAGATGCAATGCAACCCAGTTGTTTTCTTCTTATTCATGTGACTAATACAGTATTACGATGCAATACTTCTAGGTGTAAAGTGAGAATGGAGCTGAAGATAGAGCGGCCTCAACATGGACACTCAACCTAGTATCTAACAGGGGGGTGCTTAATCCCAGCAAGGAGCCACTTGGACTCTTCATCACCATAAGTGAAGGGTTCCATCTGTTAGTATCATGCTGTGCTGTTGAAATCAGAGTAGACGAGAGCAACAGGAGTCTGTCATGGTTTAACCCCAGCCAGCAGCCAAGAGCCACGCAGCCGCTCACACACTCCCCAACCAACGGGGTGGGGGAGCGAATCAGAAGGGTAAAAGCTACAAAAACTCACGGGTTGAGATAAAGACAGTTTAATAGAGAAAGCAAAAGCTGCACACACAAGCATAGCAAAACAAGGAATTAATTCACCATTTCCCACAGACAGGAGGTGTTTAGCCATCTCCAGGAGAGCAGGGCCCATCATGTGTAATGGTTCCTTGGGAAGACAAACCCCATCACTCCAGATGTCCCCCCTTCCTCCTTCTTCCTCCCACCTTATATACTGAGCATGATGTCATATGGTATGGAATATCCCTTTGGTCAGTTTGGGTCACCTGTCCCAGCTGTGTCTCCTCCCAGTCTCCCATGCATCCCCAACTTCCTTGCCAGCGTGGCAGTACAGAAAGCAGCAAAGGCCTTGACTCTGTGTAAGCTCTGCACAGCAATAACAAAAACATCTCTGCATTATCAACTCTGTGCTCTGCACAAAACCCAAACATAGCTCCATACTAGCTTCTGTGAAGAAAGGTAACTCTACTTCAGCTCAGACCAGCACATTCCACTTCTCTCAAACCAGGATCTCATAAACTTCTACTTTAATATATGGATGTGAATGTAAAATGCACATCATGCTTCATGAGTCGGGGCTGGCCCATAGGCTGCATGTGCCTCACATCTGACCCCCAGAGAGCCTTGCTCAGCAGCAGGTTGGCCCCAGCTTCACACCCCTCTGGACTTATGTCTTTTGCATCAGTGGACCCTCATGGCTTGGTCCCAGCAGTCAGGCTGTTGTGCAGTGAAGCAGTTTTGTTCCTGACCCTGTGAGTGGTCAGGGTGGTTCAAGGCATAAAAAGGAGGACATTCCCATGAGAGGTTGTCCTTATGCACATCTGGAGCACTACCCTGGAGGTCATGCATTACCTGAGATTTACACCCCATGAACAAATCTGATTTAGTCCTCACACCTCTCTGCAGGTACTTTCTATCAAAATGACATAGCAGTGACAATAACATACACATAAAAGTCACTGTAAAAAAAGAAAGGAAGAAGTATAATAGGAGATTACCCAGTAGGTTTTTTTGTGTTGTTATCTGCTGCTTAAAGACCAAATGTAGAATCTTTACACTAGCTAATAGCCAGCTGACATCAAATGTAAATTTGACTTTTCACCTGTTTCTCTTCTGTGTGGTTCAGCAATGACTCAGCCTGCACGTGAGCAGCAATTTTACAAAACCATGTTTTTGATCATTGCTACTCCTGATCCTTTTTAAAGGGTAGGAGTTTCAGTACGTTGCTATTACCCACTAATTTCATGGTCCATGGTTGAACATAAGGCTGTAATTCAATTGCGGATTTTTTCTGATATTACAAATAGCAAGAGTAATGCTGATTTACATTCTCAGTGTTCACAGAGGACTACAAATTGTTATTTATAATATAGGCAATTTATAATACAGGCTATTTATAATATTAAGTTATTTAAAGTCCGTCTTACTGAAAAAGAAGACTTAATCCATAGAATGCATAAAGGAAGGGATTAAAGTTCCAGAGATTTCAAAAGGAAGAGAATACTGAGGTAAAAAAAGCGAACACAGTGTGTTCACATCCTGAGGAGCAATAACTTGTAGGCAAGTAAGCGTGCAGCCTGCCTGCATGTACAATCAATTTTTAGCCAAAAAATGTGGTTACTCAAACACTAGAAAGTCATTGCATTATAAGATATTGGTAATAGAATACACTTTTCACATAATAATACATGGGAATTAATTGACAAAGTAATGAGGATATCTTAGATCTACTTATGCCTGTTCTGGCAATATCTATTTCATGTTATGTTCATAATTGCAGTAGGAAAAGCATTTGAAGGATGTGAAATCAATAACTGTCATGAAATTAGTACCAGAAGATAAATATTTTGCAGAGCAATTAAACTTGTAAGACACTGTGGGCCACGTACTGTCATAGTACTTGAACTTACAAGAAGCAGAGCATTTTCCCTCTGCTCCAGCATGCCACTCATGCATGGATGACAGACAAAGTCCCATAGACAGCACTGGCACTACTCTTGTGCTTACATTTAAACTAGCCCTTAAACACTTCAGGTCTTGAAACAATATGCACAGCAAGATATAGGAATGAGCCTTTAACTAAAATTTATTAACAGTCCAGAACTGAATGCTGCTATCTTCAAGGTCAAAGGAAGTTCTGCTCATTCACAGTCTGTGACTCATGCTGCTTAAGGCACCTGGTCTGCATATTTAAATTATGATTATCTCAAAGTCTCTACCCAGGCAAAATGTCCTTTTGTCTATCTATTGAAGCAGATGTATTAATTCTACAGATCAGATTCTGGGCTCTTGATAATAGCTAATCCTCTTCCTTTACTTGTTAGCCAGACACTGTACCTCATGCCTTTAGGCTGATGCTGTGTATCACTGACAAAGGAATAGTTTTGCTGCCAGTGTCAGATGTAGCAGGATCCATGTGCTTTGAGTGAGTAAGCAAAGACAGGAGGAATGTGAGGTGCTCAGGCACGGTGTTTGCACCTCTACCTTAATTCACTAGCTTATATCTCAGAGTTCCACCCTGCTGGCTGTTTTAAAGGCAGTGAAGGCAGGAATAAGTCAGAACATTTGTGGTGGGACTGGTGATCTGTCTATCACGGGGTCTGTTGCCCATTAGAAAACAGGGATTCATGGATGTCAAAGTCTGTACCCACTGACGTGGGGCAGCCTTTGCTATGGGGTGACCTCACTGCACTGCTAAGGGAGGCTAATTTTATTAATGCCTGCCCACTGAAATAATGAAAATACAGGTTGTTCAGCTGAATTAGTATCTCTTTATAATAGAGAAGGCTGGTCAATAAAGATAACAGCATTGATCTAACATCAGCAGAGAAGAAAATACTTGACCTGATGTTATACATTTTGATTAAGAAACTAGAAAACCATAAAAACTTCACATGGTAAATGGATTAAAAAACCAGTGAGCTGATGCATCTCAAAAGACAACTGTAAATAAATAATCTTCAAGGGTGTGCTTCTTGGGATCCCTCCAGTCAGCAGGGTTTCATTCTGAGGTGTGTAACACTGTTTTCAGTGACTGGAAGGAAACATATCATTGCAGATAAAATTTGTAAATCACAGTGTTAAGGATGGGGAAGAGTGAACAAGTTCTGTCACTGATAAAAAGTATGGTGTTAAGCAGTGCTCAGCCTAAATGCAAAGCAAGAGGGATAAATATAAACTCACATCCAAAAATACAAATGCAGTTTATACATGTGCGTGGGAGGTGTGTATCCTAGATTGCAGCCTGAAAAGAGTTTGAAGATCACACTGGACAATCTGAGTATAAAAACCTAGGCTGACATTGACCAAAGGGCTAAAACAATCCCAGGACACCAAAAAAAAAGGGAATTTCCCATATAAGGATCAAAAAATATGTTTTCGTATGTGGCAAGAATATACTTCCTCCTCTAGGTTCTAGGTGTCCAGAATATTGTTGAAAAATTAGAGTCATGAAAAAGATTGAAGCATTGGACTCTGTTTTGTAACTCTTTCTGTTTTGCTTATCAAAGAGAAAGTTCAAGAACTAGTAAATCAGTTTATGAGAATGTTTGTGGGGAAGAAAGACAATAGTGAAAAAGTCTAACTCAGACAAGCTTCAAACTTTTAACTGTTAAAGCTTGTGCTGAATTCTAAATTGCTGAAAGTGCTTAAACTGGCTTTTTTAAAAAAAAAAAAAAAAAAGACCTTTTTGTGTTTTCCTCTCAAATGCATAATATTACAAGGAGCAACAAATTTTCCCAAATTACATGAAAGGTAAGAATATGAGATATTAATGACTTCTTCTGGCTCTCTGGTCTTTAATGTATATTCTACAAAATGTTTCTTCCCTACAATCTTCTATTTCAGACTCAGTGTTCTTAATATTTTTCTGCTTCTGTCTGAGGTAGGAATTTCATTATCCAACGGCAAATAAGTGTAGTAAATTGTAGTAAATTGTACTAAATTTCATCCACGGGCCTGAAAATTTTGCTTCCAAAAGAGCAGTGGACGTAAAACATATTGTATACTTTACACTATTAATTTTTTGTCTCATGACTACCTTGCTCTTTCACCATCATATATGTTCAATAAAGCCATAAGGATTAAAGGCATAAGAATAATCAACCCAATTAACAAAAAAAACCCCAAATCCCAAACCAACCAACCAACCAACCAACCACAAAACAAACCAAAACAAAACCAAAACAAAAACCCAAGAAGACCATAAATACTAAATTTGGAGTAGAATAATTAGTTCTTGGGTGCTTGACAGATTAAAAAGAGACAGAGGGTATAGATCAAAACAAGGGGAGCAAGGAGAAGGCGAAGGTGTCTGGGTAGTTCATTCCTGATGTCAACAAGTCCACTCTTGTGAGGTGCACAGGAATCCAGATAACGCAGGGTGAGTCTGGAAAGACAGGAAGGATCAGATATCAGAACAGTTCACTGTCTCTCCTCTGGCAACATTCATATTCAGAAACCAAAGAGGATGTGGACCACTGAACCACTGTGTAGCCATGAGGCCAGGTGGCACCAGCCGGTTCACATCCATATTTCCTACAGTATTTCCTGCTATAGCAAAATACATTGGAGACCTGAATGAAACAGTCCAAAATAGAGCAGGGAATGTGCAGATGAGAAGGACACGTGCCTGAGCTCACACCTGTGCATAATCCATGCGTGCCATTCCATCAATGTCTCCATCCCAAGGCTGCATGTTGCCATTGGTTCAGTACACATTTTAATATGTCTGAGCATAACTCAGAATACCTCTAAGTATGGTATCTAGGATATTCTAAATGTGTAAGAAGGGACATTCATCCACCATCATCAGACTGCGTGACTTCTCAATGACTAGAAAGGGATCACTTTTACCTTGACATTGCCAAGACAGCCCACTGTGTCTTTGCATTTAATGTCTGAAATTAAGGAGTTTGGGAAGTGCATGGAAAGATATTTTTTAAAATGTACAAATTAACTGCTTTGACATTTCTAGCACTATTGCCATTTTTACTGTGACCAAAATGTAGCAAATCAAGATTGAATTTATCATATGATTGCATATGTTTCAACACTGCTTATTTTGCCTCTTTTGTCCTTACCTCTCCCCTCTGCCTTATTCCCAATGTAAGATTCACTGGGGGGAAAAAACCCCCAGGAAGTCAGTACAGAGCCAGGATGTTCATTTGAATCCAGGAGTCCAAGACCTCTCACACTCCATTCATTTGGTATCTGGCAGCACTGGTCCACAAGATGATGAGATCATTCAAGGTATAGATCACAGTCTTCTTCTGGGAATTTGGATGGTCATGCCATCAAGGCCAGGTTACCAATGAGTGGTCCTGCGCAGCAAAAGCTGGAAGAGCCTCAAAGGAGGCTCTTTCTCCTTCTCTCAAGAGCTGTTTTGGAGACAAAACTCTTGTGCTTGGTTGTACCTTGAGCCGCACTTCATCTGCTTTGCAGCCATAACTGTGCTCTGTCCTGTGCATTCCTGATCTGTACTCTGATTCTGGGCCTCTGCATTGACTTTCTGGCTTTACCCTGAACTTGCCTCATCACTGTGGATTTCCTGGGCAAATACTGGTCTGTGGCAGATGCTGGTTGTTCTCATAAACCCGCTCTGCACTTCTAGCTCAGGTGCAGTGGGACTGCCCTGGATAGTGACAGTGCTCCCTCTGCGCACCCTGCTGAGAATCTCAGCTCCCAGTTCCTCTTCTCCTGCAGAGCAGTGGACCCTCACCTCTCCCTGGCAGGCAGTGCCTTCAGCAGAGGTTTTCAGCCTTTCTTTGATTTCCTATTTGCTATTTCAAATGCAGCAGCTTATCTCAAAATGCCTGGAAGTCCTTATTTGAGTTCAATTGCTTTCATAAAATGAGTAATATTGAGTCAGCTTGCTGAAGATGGCTGCCCATATCTCAATTGACATCTCATCTAGCCAGAGTTACCACAGGTATTCTCAGAACCAAAATGCAAGTGTGGCTGATGATAAGAAATCAATGGAATTACATCTGCCTACATGGAAACAGACCCTCTGACCTTGAGGACTTAACTTCATAGGTCTGACATGAGGCACAAAGGCTCAACAGTGGAAATTCATCTACTCCTTGCATCATGTCTCTTACAGGGGAAAAGGGAAGACTCCAGTCTTTCTGCCTCTCAGTCTGTCACTGCTTGTCACGCAGGGGATTATCTTTCAAAAGAAAACAGAGGAAAGAATGAATTAATGAATAAATAAATCAGTGGAAGTATTTGACAAAGTTAACACAGAGACACAGTTTATGTAATACTAGCAAACACCTAAGGATTTCTCAGGAATGTAGGCACTGTTACAGGGATGCCTTGTTTGTGTG
Organism: Acanthisitta chloris; assembly: GCF_000695815.1. Lineage (NCBI taxonomy): Eukaryota > Metazoa > Chordata > Aves > Passeriformes > Acanthisittidae > Acanthisitta > Acanthisitta chloris. The sequence continues at coordinate 13,633 of NW_008687499.1, read as the reverse complement.
AAGTTCATTATACTCTATAAATATAAATTTAAGCATTTCAAAACTGTTTACTGTTAATAGTCTTCTCTCAGGTCAGGAAATTAAATACCTGTCCCAGTCCTTGGTAATCTATTGGGCAAGACAGGAGATGATACTCTTAGTTTAAGCTAAAAGGTCTTTGAAGCAGAAGACACACTTTTGTGCTGTCTTGGTCAAGCAGCTGGGAATTCAAGATCCTACCCCATTGTCATGTAAATTAAACATAATATTAAATTACAGAACTCCCTCTTCAACCACCCAGAATTAAATCTCTGTCCACCTCCAGAACAGGTGGAGGATGTATAATTTTGCTAAAAGTTTGCCCTTTTGATAAAGGAAATCTTATTCAGCAAAGTTGAATTTAATTATAAGATAGAACTATAGGTAAATTGAAATACCTTTATGGCAAAGTAAGAGGAACATAAACATGTTTAAAAGATAATCCAGTACTTACAGTGCAGGTAAAGAGGAAAGTGAATCTAAATATATTTTTCTTTTTAAATGTGAGGCTTCCACATAGAAAGCACAAATCTGACCCTTATGATAAGTTTTCTGAAGCAGTGAAATTGAAGTGCAAGAATGTTTGGTTAGTTAATCATATCAATATACCAGGATGAGAAATTTTGTTATATTTCCTATAGACTGTAATCTTCCTCAGAAGACCAACCAGACAAATATCAGTTTTAGAAGCTGTGCAGAGTTTCACCTTAGTTGTATTGATCCAGTACAGCCATGTATAAGCCAAAACCTCACATACATAGCAAAGGGGCACAGAGAAAGGTTAAACTCAGAGGAATTCTGCAGTTTACAAATTTGCTTAAACTACTTTTTCCACTGTTGCTCTGAATCAGAGACACCAGAGATGAAGGACTTTAGGTAGCAGAGGCTTCTGGTGCTCAGAGGGACATCTCTCGAGGGGGTTGGTGCAACCACTGCACACCATTAGGCAGATGGAAAGGACACAGCATATGTGATGCACTGACCTCCTTCTGGAGGCATGATGAGCATTGCCCTAAAACAGTCTTCAAGAAAAATGGACCTGCAGAACTGCATTATACAGAGTTGAGTATGATGAAAGGCATCTACAGAGTCCTACATCTGGCTCAGAAGAACTTCTGTGGGAATAAAGAAACTTTGCCCACAGGTCAGGTGATTTAAAGTAATCTAAACTGGGGATGTGTTGTTGGGGCCTTGGGATTTTGAGGACTATATCATCATTCTTCATATTGGATGTACTCTAATATTTTATTATCAACATATACATATGTACACCTGAAGTGAGATTAAATAACCATAACCAGTTTAAACTGCTGAGAACAGTATAAGTAAAAAATTCAACCACTTACCCAGTGTTTTTTCTGCAAACTTTCAAAACAAGTGACAAGGCACAACCCTCTCCAGGAAAGTACTTGTGCATGCATTTAGCTTCCAGTGTTGATAGCAGCTGTTAAGCAAGCATTTAAAACCTAGTGCATGGTCAAGAGCTTTACTGAATATGAATTGTGAAATAGAGGATTTACATACAGTAAAAACCTTGGAAAGCTGAACTGTAAAGTAAGATATATGTAGACAAATCTCCAGTGGGGGATAAATTCTTAGACTCTCTCATGCTAAGTAGCAATTTATTCTACCCACTGACTAATTCAAGTAAGTATCAAAAATTGGTCCTAATGGCCTGACATACCTATACTCCAAGCCAAGATTTTCCAGGAAACAATTTAAAAGACCCAAAATCTTATGTTTTAAAGCAATTTTTGAATATAAGAAGATAACAAATATGTATTACAAGGGATCTTATCTCTAGTTGTCATTAGTTGCATGAAAAATACATGAAAAAGCATGAAAGCTTTTAGATTTTTAACAAAAACTGATTGTTGAAAAATTTCTTTTAAGCAAAAAAAACCCTGCCATTTTTATTTTAATAAAACAAGGCTGTTTCCATTACCTGAACTCAAACTAAAATAGATTTTAAAATAAACCAAACAGCTTGCTGTTAAATAAGGGTACATTTATTAAATGTGGGGGTTTGACAATCAGAATTGTAGGACGGGTACAAGCTGTGTTGTTCATCCTAGAAATTTAAACCACTTGATTTCAGTTTTCAGCATGTAGCGAAACAGTGAAGTCGAATAAATATTGTTTGGTCTAAAACTTGCACTTGAAATAATTTTTTATTTCAATAATTTTATATTTGCCTTAGAGAAGGCAACACAAATGAAAACAGCAGAAATATCAATTTGAATAAGATGTTAACGGCTGCTTTCCTTTTTTCCCCAGAACCCCCATTTGTTATGTCATAATAATAATTACTTTCCAAGGCTGTCATTTGACAGTCCCATACAGTGTAGGAGGGGTGAATGAAAGCTGCTTCTTCTTCCTTCAGGCTGAAACACACAACGGACTTGCACAAAAAGCAAGAGCTGAGAGGACACTACATAGTGTTATCTCAGTCATTGCCTCATGATGCTCTGAGTTGTTCTTAAATTTGCTTTATTTTTCAAAGGGGTTTAATAAAGTAAGCCTCTATTGCCTCCTAAGCCTAGCAAGTCATGTTTTACGCTTTTAACTATTTGCCTCATTTTGAACTGTGTTGCAAGAACATGATGCTTGAAGAATGATTACATTCAAGCAAAGACAAAAAAAATCTACTATTAGCCCAGTTGTCTTCTCTGCAGAAAGCCTACACAAAACGATAGTATCACAGATAGTATCTAAATCTCAGTTACATTCCTGAGGCCTGACTGGCACTACCACTGACTTACAGCAATTTACACAGATGACTCGCTGATCCCTTGCTGTCAGGCTAATGGAGTCTGTGAAAGCCTGTGCAATGGTTCAGTTGTACTGAATTGCACCTAAAAATACAATGTGTGGGTAGATAAAAGTGTCAGTGTCCAGTCTCTCAGCAACAGCTTGTGCACACATTTAATTTTATGAACATAAGGAAAGACATGGTTTAATTAAGAGCAAAACTAAGTGCCTTAATTTTTTCTCCTAGCATTTATAATGATAGTATTTCTGTCAACTGACCCACTCTATTACTTATTTACACTCTTAAAACATTATCTGTTACTATTTTTAATAGCTTCAGTTTGCACTTACACAAAACAAAAGTTGCTATATCTGCATAATCATTGTTTATGTAGGCAAGTGCTGAGATTTTACCAGCTGGATTCACCTGGGCTGTGTTCACACTGTGTTCACACTGAAGCTAAAATAGAACGTTTATACCAGTTCTTTCACATTCAGACCTCCAGCTTACTCATTGTCTTCCCTGATGCCTGTGTGAAGCATGTTGTTGTCTATCAGCTGCACAGGACTTTGGCTACTTTTTCTAACCATGAAATGCAGTGGAAGCAAAGACTGGAAAGCATGGTGGTATAGGAGAGGGGTAAGTAGGGCACCTGAGCAAGAACTTAAGCCCCTCCTTCTTGCAACTCAGCATTTTAGAAATGGCAACTGTTCTCAGCCTTTTGCCTGACCAGCAGCCCAGAATACCCTTATCTTGGAGTTTTTCAATATTCTGAAGCAGGAGCTACAATTCAGCTCTTTCCTTTGAATGGATGCTGGGACGTTGCAGCTGTTCCTCAAAAACTCTAGATCAGAAGCACACTGTGACGGGACCATATGAGGCTGGAAACATGATATTAACTGCAATGGACTAAAAATCTTTTCTGTGTACAGAGCTACTGCCACAAGCTGTGAAGAGCTGATTTGGTTTCTACTTCAACAGTGCGGTTCCTCATGGCAATGAAAAGGTTTCTATGCCAGGAAGATGCAGGATGAAAGGAGGACATTGGATTGCGCAGTCAAGAAATGAGTGGTGAGACATTGGAAACACAAAGCAAGAACCTCGGATAACCACTTTGAAAGGGCAAGGGTATCCATAAGCAACATTGTAATGAAGATAAATCTACACAGTCTCATCTGCACTCAGCACAGGACACAGCACGACAGACATTACTGGCTACAGAGATAATACCTTCCCAAAATGAGAGGGGAGTCTGTGGAAGTGCAGCTCGTTGTGCCTGTGGTCTTACAAAACTACTCAAATTAGAAAGAGTATCATCCGTCTTTCCAGTGAATCACCATGTTCCCACAGAAACATCAGAGTTAGTAGCCAAGTCTTTGATTGTCACATAGGCCAAAGTTATATAAAAAAGCACAGACATGGAAATTAAGCTCTTCAGTTTTGCTACAGTGTCTAATATGCCTTTGTTGACACTTAAAAATGAGTGAGAGATGATGTGTAAGAAAACCAGCTTTAACAGCTACATTTTGTCACAAGGATGGGCAGCTGAAAATTATATTAAGAAGGAAAGTGTGATACATCTTTACTGTCTTCTGTGAGACATGGTGTGAAAAAAACAGATGAGGGGTTTTTCACCATTGTTTAATATAAGTTATCTTAATTTTCAGAGAATCAGTATTTTCTCTTCTTTATGTGCTGCTAGCCATTATTCCCAAGAACTATTTCATTAAAAAATATCGATAGTACCCACAAAAGGTGCTGAAAAACTCACTCTCTGGCACAGAAACAAGCTGTGCACTGGCTGCTGTAGAGGCACATGCAATAGAGAAGAAGTCTATTGTCCTGCTCTCAGCACTTCCAGCAAATGGAGGACATACCATGAAGCTTGCTGAATGCCCAACAGACATGGAAGGGATGGAGCCTCTGTCAAGGAGGACTCAGTACTGGGCCCAGTTCTCTTTAATATCTTTGTTGATGATTTGGATGATGGGATTGAGTGCACCATCAGCAAGTTTGCAGATGACACAAAGATGGGGGGGAGTGTTGATCTGCTGGAAGGCAGGAGGGCTCTGCAGAGGGACCTGGATAGGCTGGAGAGATGGGCTGATTCCAACGGGATGAGGTTTAACAAGGCCAAGTGCTGGTCCTGCACTTTGGCCATAACAATCCCATGCAGCCTCCAGGCTGGGGACAGAGTGGCTGGAGAGCAGCCAGGCAGAAAGGGACCTGGGAGTTTGGATAGACAGAAAGCTGAAGGTGAGCCAGCAGTGTGCTCAGGTGGCCAAGAAGGCCAATGGCATCCTGGCCTGGATCAGGAACAGCGTGGTCAGTGGGACCAGGGAGGTGATTCTGCCCCTGTACTTGGCACTGGTGAGGCCACAACTTGAATCCTGTTCTCAGCTCTGTGCCCCTCAATTCAGGAGGGACGTTGAGGTGGTGGAACAGGTCCATAGAAGAGCAATGAGGCTGATGAAGGGACTTGAGCACAAGTTGGGGTTGTTTAGCCTGGAGAAGAGGAGGCTCAGGGGTGACCCTATCGCCTGAAAGGAGATTGTAGTCAGGTGGGGGTTGGTCTCTTCTCTCAGACAACCAGAAGTAGGACGAGAGGGCACAGACTCAAACTCTGCCAGGGGAGGTTTAGGTTAGATATTAAGAAGAAATTTTTTACAGAGAGAGTAATCTGGCATTGGAATGGGCTGCCCGGGGAGGTGGTGGATTCACCATCCCTGGAGGTTTTCAAGATGAGACTGGATGTGGCACTTAGTGCCATGGTCTAGTAACCATGGTAGGGTTGGACTTGGAGGTCTTTTCCAACCTGGTTGATTCTATGATTCAAGCATCACTCACTGGGAAAAGTTTCTGAAAACAGAATGGGAGAGAATTAAGGCAAAAATGTGGTGTTACCTGACAACCTCTGGAGAATCATTTGATGACAAATGCCAGAGAACCTGAATTATTTTGAATTTTTATACATGGAACAATATAACACTGTGAAATGTCATGTCCTTATTATTATTAGTCCTGTATTTATGTCAGCACAAATTAGTTATACCAAAATCAACAGAAAAATGCAGTATAAAAATCCTACTTACATGCTTGTTACTCTTCAGTATGTCATAACAGAAAAGTAATTTCAGAGGGTACATAATAAGAAAATTATATCAAAGTATACAATAGATTAATTTCTTTTACACTTTGGGGACTGTAAATAGCTCTCAAAATAAAACTGCCAAGCTTATGGAATTCAGTGAAAAGTCTATAACAGCTCAGGATAAGTGAAATATTGCTATTGCCTTATACTGCTAGAACTTTGTATCTTGTTGTCAGAAGTCCTTAATGGAGTAACAGCCTCTTCCACCTATGAGACATGCACTATACCTTGTAAGAGGTATATATAATACCTTATATATATGACCAAGGTTGGATAAGAGCACAGTCATTATGGGAAATAATTTCCCACCTTTCCACTAGCTACAGAAACAAGTCTATGAGGGAGCCATGGGCAGTAAGTGATAATGACAACAGTGATTATGCAAGATATCCTAAAGATGGAAGGAAAAGACATATACTCTACTCAGAAATGAATAGGACATCAGTTTCAGTATCTGTAATGAAGGCAGCAACAGCATGACAATGACAGAGTTTGTCAAATTACAAACAAGTGGAAAATGAAGTGGTGAATGCTAAAATTCTTCATATGCGTATCAATAAACGGAAAGACACTGCTATGCAGAGAAAGCCTGAGTTTGGTTAAGAGAAGGTATAGCAGTAACGTTTTATCAGTGGGAGAAAGAGCACTTTGTCTAGTTTTAATATATTTTTCTTCCTTAACTGACAGGTAGGATGAGTCCTATTATTATAGAGAGGTGAAGACACTGAAGGTGAAAGTGTGCCCTGTTTCACAATTAATAAAGATTCTGGTTTCAGTAGAAAGGAGTTTTCCTGAGGTCTTCTAAATGCATGAGAAGATCTCAAACCAAGGGCTGTTTCTTGATTTTTTTCCATTTTAAAACCCATGGTGCTGCAGACAAAACACAAGGCAGTTTCATTTAACTTAGATCATAATGCAAAGTATAGTAGCCCTCTAAGCATTATAAACATTACATGCTCTGTCTCCGCCATAGGTGAACACACAGATTGGACCTTTTTCCCCTTGGATTACAGAGGATAAAACTGGCTGAATACCACATCTTGCATCTGCTATCATGAAATATTAAACACGTTGCTTGCAGAACCATGTTTATAGGAATCAAAATAAATGCCATATGAAATGGATCTTTTCACAGTCAGGTTATTTCATTTTTTCATCTGTAATGACTTCAAGATCCTTTAAAGATCATGAAAGAGAATTGACTTTGGATTTTGGGGTTTGAATTTTTTGTGGATTTTTTTACCTACACTAAAAGACTTATAAGAAACAAGTTGCCTGATCCTAATGTCCTCATGACTACTGTCACTGATAGCTCTGAGACAAAAGGCTTGTATTGTAAGTAGCAGAGTACATGTTACTTCTAAAACTTCAGATTATTCTTAATTTCTCATGGAGAAGCAGCAAGTTTTACAAGCATAAAATATCAGATAACTGACATAGGGCTTAAATACAACATTTTCCCCGGTAACTTTTACCTTGACCTTTGGTAATTAGTCACTGCTTTTTTTACAACCCAGAGGAATTGAAGTTATTATCTAAAAAAGAAAGAGACCTTAGAAAATGTTTCAGAGTCCTTAAGAATTTAGATCTGAAATAGCTAGTTAGTATGGAGTGTTTCTTTTCATATTGTATCTTTAATGTGCAACTGACAATTAAAAGGTTTGCTTTTAGTAACAATCAATACTAATTTTCCTGTGTAGGGTTTAATGTTAGTGAATATTTCTGCACTGTGAAACTGTGGGTCATAATATTTTTGATTTATCTTGCATTCCATTTTAAAAAAATGGATGTTCACCTAGAAGCTCTCATGCAGAAAACTCAAACAATCTTGCAGTGCTGAAGCTGTCTGAAGAAAGTGTATTTCAGTTATCTTTTACTGTTAGTGCATCATTTTGTTCCAATTATTAATTTGAGCTTCTCTCGTTTGACACTTTTATGCAGGACAAGGCCACTGGCAAATCTGTTGCAGACTTGCATTGACATTCCTGGTGGGATTTGGTAAGAAAAGCTGAGCACTAAGACAGTTCAAAGTCCAGGGAAGCTAAAGATTTTTTTTTCCAGTCTTCATAGGCCCTTAGAATAAGAATCAAAGATATATAGTATTTCTTTTTAATTAATAAACTGAGATATCTCTTCAAGACTACCAGACTAGTACCTAAGCTAAAGCAAGCTGATGTGACTTCATTGAAGCTGAAGCTGATGCTATGAAAGTCGCATCTCTGTATCCATAATTCATGATGTCATGTAACAAATTTAGGTATTTTAACTTACGCTGATCAAAGCTTAGCTGCTTGTTCTTCTTTTACTTATATGTATTTACTAATTTCTTTATAACAAAAGAAGGATTTTAAATATGTAAGTAAAACCAGTCTGGGGCAGGCAGGAGGAGGCCAAAAACTGAGAATGAAATTATGTTTCTCTCTTGAAAGGACAGTTAGAGAGCAGTGAGGAAACAAGAAAGGGTGACAGTTCACTGTCATGTCTCCCACCAAATTTAAGTTTTATGCGTTTTTCAGTTAAAAAAAAAGAAAATAAATGATGCCTTTCTTGGACTTTATTCAAAAATTCAGTGAAGTGTGAGTCCATTAAAGCTGCCATACCTGAAACATCATAAATGTAATTCAAACTGTTCCAAGCTTTTTGCAAAACCATTTAAACACATGCAATCAAAATATGCCTCAAAACCATTATTGGTGCACAGTAACAACAGGATTAATTGACTAATAAATAAACCCAATGCAAAATCTTAATAAATCAGATTACTATCAAAGTACAAAAGAAATTTCAGCTAAAACTGTGGAAGAGCATTCCCATCAATAATACAACAGAACACTTTGTTTCACTGAAGTCACTAACACTGGGTAGCATACAATAGAAAATACACATAGAATCATAGCATCATAGAATATCTCAAGTCAGAAGGGAATCATAAGGATCCTTGAGCCCAAATCCAAACATATGTATATATATATAAACCATCTGTGCATTCAACAAAATAAATTGTGTGCTAATGCTACAATGAATCAATTCACTTCATTTCAAAAGTACCTCAAACATCAGAATTTCACTGATTTATTCTGGTACCTTTGATTCCTTTTGAGACTGGTTGGATTCAGCCTTTAGTTACCAACACAACTGCTCAAATTTGGGTCAATATCAACATCCTCCTCCACTGGCATCCTCTTTTCACTGTCCCAACAGCAGGGACAAGCAGCATATGTCTTTGCAAACTAATGAAAGATCCATCAAAGATGCCACTTCAGGTTTCAATCAGGTGTTCATTTTATTTAGACAATGATAAATCATAAAATCATAGAATCATCAAGGTTGGAGGAGACCTCTAAGATCAGAAAGTCCAAGCATTACCCTGCCACTTTGCTGTAACCTCTAAACTTTAAACCCTAAATCATATCTTCCAGTGCTAGATCCAGATGACCATTACATGCTTCCAGGGATGATGACTCCATCACCTCACTGGGCAACCTATTCCAATGTCTGACCACCCTAACAGTGAAGAAATTTTTCCTAATAAAAAACATTTTTTCCTAGTATCTAATCTAATATATAATCTGAATCTCCTGTCTCCTGCATGGCAGCAGAGACCATCCCCCATGTCTCTATAACCCCTTCCAAGTAGTTATAGAGAGCAATGAGGTCACCCTGAGCTACCTCTTCTCAAGGCTAAACAAGCCCAATTCCCTCAGCCATTCCTCATACGATGTGTTTTCCAGGCTGTGAGTCTCATTGCCACTCGTTGGACTCACTCCACTTTTGTCCTTCTCCCAGAGCTGTGGCCAGCTGCAGCCTCAGGGAATGGCCAGGAACTCCACCAGGAGTGGGTGCTAAAATATCAGTGCAAGGCACTCAATCCTCAGGATGAGAAAAGATGCTTCTTCCTCAGCTTCTATAATAGACCTACCTTTTGGTCCCATCTCCATGCTTCTGAGAAAAATTTCCCATTTTTCAATGTCATTTCTAATTACATCCTTGATTTCTTGTCTGCTAATAGCAGATCAGCTTGCTCTAGATCAACTCACTGTACAAATATAACAGCCAGGTGTGAGAACAAAATTGCATTTCCTTTTGATGAGTCAGAACACACTGTGCAGTGTCCAGCTGGCTCTGTGTAAGCTGCTTGAAGACAGATACCTGATCCAGCAGAATATATGATGGGGCAAAGTTACCCCTTCAAATATTTTATAGGAGTTTCAATTGGCAGAGTGAACTTGTACTAAGTCAGTGCTGTGGATTATGTGAGGGCAGCATATCAGATCTGGTATTTTGAACCCTAAAATTGAATTTACTCTATTTAAAAAACATGGACTCAGTGAATCCTGAAACATAGTCTGGTGCTGGAAAAGAAACCAACTTTTTTACACCTGCATAAAGCACAGGCTAGTGCTGAGGACATCCCAAATAAAGCTTGCTCTATAAAAGAGGGTTGTTTTGTACACTTATACCTTGGGGATCTTTTTGTTTTGCAATGCACACTGATATTGTGTAGACATCAGTCAAAATCCCTGTACCATAACCACACATACCTGAGACTTTCCATTTTTAGACAGGTCCACATGAGGTCTAGGTATGAATTTAAGCATACAAGCACTAGTTTGCAGGACTGGCACCTCTACAATTCACTAGCAAGTAATGAGGAAATTTTGACCATGGAAAGTTGATAAAGATTCAATATCTTAAATTTAGCAAAAAATATATATGTAGGCAGTTTATAAGTGCTAATTAGTTATCATTGGCTAGGACACACATGCATTCATTGTAACAGAAGGAGTTTGGAGAACAGCAGACAGTCATCCCAAAATAGGGACTCATATTTCTGACTCTTGTGTATGGGACCACAGACGCAGAGACTACCAGGTTGTGTTAATGGAAGTGCAGGGGTGGATGCATCCTTTTCTGTGTCCAGTAAAACATTTATTCTGGTTATTGTGATCTGGAAATTATTGAAAAATTTACATTAAAAGCATTCTGATTTGGGCTCCTGAAACTCTGTGTATTTACTCTCAAATGTTTATAGTGAATTGGCTTTAAAGTCAATAAAGAAAAAAAAGGTTATTCCTAGAGAAAAGAAATGTGACAAAGGCTAGGATTTCATCAGGTGTTTTCCTTCACATCCACGATTTGTTCTGTTTGACTATTCATTTAGAATTCCCAGACTTTTTATTATTTATGTACTGCTGTATGGGAGCTGATATCTACAGGTTTTGAATTTATTATCTTAGGCTGCACAAAAGGCCTATAAGATAATCTCCTCCCCTGCCATTCTGTTGCAGTTGACAGTGACTTTAAACATTCCAGTAATGGAAAAGATCAGAGCTTGGCTGAGCAAGCTCCTGGCTTTTTAAAAGTGTATGTACTAGAACTGGAACAACCCAGAGCTGGGAAAGGAAGAGGAAAAGAGAATAGCTGGTGAGGAGGGGAGGAGAAAGAGAATAAGGAAGAAAGCAGGCAGAAAAATCAATTTAATATTGTGCTACACTTTGGAATATCAACCAGAGTCTAAAATGAATAAAAGGAAAATTCAAAGTGACTCAAAATGTGAAGCCATTTCAATCCAAACAGTGCCTTGGAAGGTTTTCCAACATTTCTTGTGCTGACAGTGACTAAGGCAGGACTAGCTGCAAGCTTCCCTGCAGCTACGTTTGTCCTGTATCATATGTTTCAAGGTCGCCTGTGTCACAAAGAGCACGTGTCTCCTTCAAACAATGTGCCTTGTTTTGTAACTTACTGCATATCAAATATTTTTGATTTCTCTCTGTAAATGAAAGAGATGGTTAAGGCAGAAGAAAATTGTTCAGCAGCGGTGAAGGTCAGGAGCTGAACAGATTTGTTTAACAAACTGTCTCAGTACCATCTTTTTAATCTCCTGAGAGAGGAACAGGGCAGAAGTACTGTTAAAATTCAGTCTACTTCATTATGAATTTGCCTATTTTATTCTCTATTAACTCATATACAATAACAGCTTCCACCTTTAAGCAATGGCCCTGGGCAAAGCCAGGGTCTGGTCTTAAGCAAGAAACATGTGCTTGTCTTACTGGGACTCTGCAACATGATGAGGCCATGGAGCTTCCAGCTGAAAGAAAACACCTGCATGTTCCCCATCACCTTCATTTCTTCTGCCCAAACAAACCCTATGGGAAATGCAGCACAGCATTAATATCCGTGTCATTAAATACATTTTTTGTTTCACACTTGGAAACTGCCCACTGTGCTTACCTGGACATGTGTACACAGATGGATGCTCACTATCATCTCCCCTACTCTGGAGATAAGTTTTAGCATACTGCAGTAATCATCTGCAGAGTCAATGGAAGTGCAGCTGGTTGTGCAATGCACAACAACCTGCTGATACCTAACCTGAGCAAAACCAGGCGTAAGTGTTGGGACATAGCCAGGGCAAAAAAAAAATTGGGCAACAGGATTGCTGGTGTTAAACTAATTCTTCAATCTGCAGAGTAGACCTATATACATAATAACCAATAAAGGATTTCACTTATGCAGTGCATACATATGTACAACCTGAGAAATCAGTAATATGTCTCAATTAAAATGTAGAGCTAAACTGACAACAAAGTTGGAGAGGTGCTGTTATAAATAGTTAATGGTAAAATAACATATTGATTGGGTCTGTCTAGTGCATCTGCCAGTACATGTGAGCTAAGAATAACTGAAACTTTACACTAAAATGCTTCATTCTAATGAGTGTGATAATGGAGGCCTGGCAGAAAATGACAGCAGAAGTCCCTCGGTATTCATGGGTTTTCTTGGTGCGATTATTTGGTGAGGGACTTGGTTTGCAGGCATTAAGGGCTCCTAATATAGGCAAACCAAGCCTCTTCTTGGGGGTAAGAGTTCTGCTCAACCGATTTCTGGTGTCTTCCCAAGCAGCATGGCCCTTTCACTGCAGCTGGCTGGTCTACCTACCTGTAAGCTCTTCCTCAAGCCTGAGGACAATTGCCCGGGTGACTTTTCTTAGCTTCCCTGGTTTTAAGATTCTTACAATAGGTTTCTGCTCATGAAGAATCCCATGCACCATTGGAAAGAAAACCCAAACACTTTTAGTGACATTTTCCTCAGCTAGTTTCTGGGGAGCAGGAACTGGGCCCCTGTATTTCCTTGCAGCTCAGAGACAGGTAGGCATGTTAGAGTCGGAACTTGGTGTGTCTCTTGCTGTCCTTGTGTGGTGTGTGGCAAGTGGCATTCACGGACCAAATCCTCCTCCTCAGCTCATGCAGCTTGTGAGTACTAGTGGCTCACTCCTTAAAAAAACTGCAGAGAAAAATATGCCATACATGAAAAAGGGGGTGCTGTCAATCCTATGCTATACAATGCCCTAGAGATAGGCCATTCACTCCAGCAATGGATGGATGTCAGACTCAGGAACTCCAAGAGTCTTGTCCTCTGCCTGCCGGGAAAAAAACTTGGCCACCATGTTAGGACTGGTACTCAAGCTATCTTGTAGAACACCTACAGAAAATCTTTCCAAAGTTAACATAAAATAGTTACCCTTCCAGAATAAGTATTTCTACTTTTTCCCCAGGCATGTTGCAAATTCTAAGCACCAAAGGAAATGTTACAGGCTTGAAAGGATTCAAAAGTTAAAATCACATCTTTTTGTTCAAGAAGCCTGAGATGAACCCTTAGAACCAACCTTCTATTTATAGCAATGGATTTACTTCAGAGCATTATTATTATTA
>NW_008687498.1:31315-32148 GCF_000695815.1 Acanthisitta chloris | reverse complement strand
AGGCTGAATCCCCAGTCCTGAAAATGCTAACGAGTCCCTTAACCTGATTTGGAAATCCAAGCCCCAGGGGTGGAAAAGGAAGTGGCAGAGGCAGGTGGGGGTTCCCCCACAGCCCTGCCGGCGTGGTGAGACCCATGGGCTCCTGCAGTTGCCGTCCATGGGTGCAAGCACATCCCAAGGGAGGGACCTGGGATCCTGAACCAAACGGCAGAGCAAGCCCAGCCAGCTGGGGAGATGGCTCCTAGTTCCATAGGTGCCTACGGCCTGCGGGAGAGATGGGGAGGGATGGCAGTGGGACGCAGGGACCCCTGCCAGCTCGGGGAGGGGATGCGGCTGTCACTTACATTGCACTCGACCGCTGTGGCCATGTTCTTGCACCAGTACTGCGGGCCCCAGACACAGGGGTCTGAACCCAGGAGATCCTCCTTGTCTGAGTCACAGGCTCTGATTTTCTGCATTGCAAAGGAAAGGGGTGGGAGTGGAGAGAGGAGGAAAAAATCCAAGAGCGCTCTTTGACACCCCCTCTGCCCCTCTCCCAGCCTCTCAGGCTTGGACAAAAGATGCCCATCTCGGTCTGGGCTGCCCCGGGGATGAGGACACTTACAGTGCAGACAAAGGTGGGATCCAACATCTGCACCAAGAGCCGCACGGCCGCCGGCTCATACTGCAATACGAGTGCTTCACACTGGGAAGGAGAGAGGGGGGTGAGCCTGGCAGGGGTGTTGGGGGGTCCCTGCCAGGCTGGATGTGCCCCCCCACCAGCTCACCTTGCTGGTGAGTGGTGTGGGCAGCAATGCACAGGCCTTCTCCAGCATGACCCCCAGCTCCTCCAG
>NW_008687498.1:25835-31158 GCF_000695815.1 Acanthisitta chloris | reverse complement strand
TTGTCAAAATAGGTGATGACAATCTGGCAGACGTTGCAGAAGGCTCCAGCACTCACCGCCAGCTGCTCCAGGGAGGCAACCCCTGCAGGACGTGGGGGGACCATTAGCACTCCCTCAGCACCCTGCTCCCCAGGGACCCACGGTGCCACTTGGGTCCCCCCAGGTCACCTGGGTGGGTGTCCCAGCTCCGAGGGCAGCAGTGCAGCATGGTGCAGACAGCTGCCGGGTCGGTGGCCTCCAGCAGCATGATCACCACAGCTTTGCCATAGGAGTTGACAAAGTCCTTGCACTGTCCAATGACACTGTGGGGCAGCATGTAGCACACCTTCTCCATGTCATTCACCAGTTGTTCCTGCCAGGAGAATGCAGAAGAGGGAAAACCCCATCCCTTGCAGCCCCTTTGTCCCCCTGCCCCAGCCTCCCCACACCCAGACCACAGCAGTGGGGCTCACCTCTGTCACGTTGTTCTCCAGGAGGCTCTCGGCTGCCTTCACAGCAAACACACACACATCGCACAGCGGAGTGTTATCCACCCTGTCCTGTTGGGACAAGGTGGTGGAATGCATGCCAAGCCCTCCCAGAGCCCAGCCAGCCCACACAGCCATCAGCCCCCATGAAAGACATTCCCCACCTTGGAATAATGGAGACGTTTGAGGAAATAATGTAGCCCCTTCATGGCGTTTTAATTTTAAGGAGCATGGCAGACTTAGGGGTGTCCTCACTTACCCCCAGCGTGCTCAGGACATGCATCACCTTCTCTGTGAGCAGTGTGTGGAGGGGCAGTGCTGAGGGGGAGGCACAGAGTCCCAGCTGGCCACATAGCTCCATTGGGTCCTGGGGAGAGAGACATCCCAAATCAGGCAGGCATTGCACCCCGGGAGGGTGAGCCTGCACCCACCACTTCTCCGTGGAGGAGGATTTCAGCCTGGTGGGGTGTGAGTCTCACTTACCTCAGCCTGCTGCCAGTGGAGGGGCCAGAATGGCAAAAAAATTTGGAAAATAAAACAGAATTGCAGTGGTTTCAAGGCAAAGAGAAGGGGAAAAAAGCATTTAAAAGTTTGTAGGAATATCAAGCAGCATGTTGAATTTAATAAAAAGAGAGCATCTGCTGGTAAGGCCCCTTGGCTGTGCCACTCACTGCCCGCAGCTGGCACCCCTGGGGAGCCGCTCACCCACTTACCATGGACTGCAGCATCTGGGTGGCTGTGGCCACGTACTCAGCCAGATAGTGCTTGCACTGTAAGAGGGAGATATGGCATCAGCACCTGTGGACAGACACTCCACCACTCTGCCTGCACCCCCCACCCCCAGGCAGGCAGCTGCAAAAGATGCTCCCATGCCATGGTGACAGCAAGGATGAGGAGGAGAAAGGAGCCCATCCCTGAAATGGGAGGGCCAGGTTGGATGGGGCCCTGAGCAACCTGGTCTAGTAGATGTCCCTACCCACAGCAACGGGTTGGAACCAGATGGTGTTCAAGGTCCCTTCCAACCCAAACCAGTCTGTGATTCCCTGCTGGCAGCCTTACCTGCTGTGCCAGGTCAGGACTCAGGCCTTCACACACCCACTCGACCTGGGCCACCAGTGCCTGGGTGAAGGCAGCACTGGTCCCCAGCTCCAGCTGCAGGGCTGTCACCAGCTGCAGACAGTTTCCACACATCTCTTCCACCTCCTGCAGGGTAACGTGAGCGGGGACACATGGGTATCCCCCAAAATAAAATGAAACTCCCTCCAAGGCCTGTATTTGCAGGGCTGGGACTTAAATGCTGGTTGCAATATGGGGAAGATTTTTGGCCAGCATAGTTCAGGTCCCCATCCTGGCATCCTGCAACATCTGACACTCCTAATCAAGTGCTGTTTCAGCTGTGTGGTAATGCTAATCTATTGGGGATTTAATCATTGTTAAGTAGGTGATGCTTAGGGGATTCTCACCCTTGAGCATCATCAAGACACTGGCACAGGTTGCCCAGAGAAGCTGTGGCTGCCTTATCCCTGGAAGTGTTCAAGACCAGTCTGGATAGGGTTTGGAGCAACCTGGTCTAGTGGGAGGTATCCCTGCTCATGGGAGGGGGTTGGAACTACATGATCTTCGAGGTCCCTTCCAACCCAAAGCATTCCATGATTCTGTGATCAGCAACATTCTTGCCTGTGCCACGATACCTGGGCCTCACCACGAGGCAGATCCTGGGGATGGAGCAGCAGGGGCACGTTGGCCATGAAGGGGGCGACCAGGTCAGCAAAGTCCTGAGTAGGGCCTGTGGGAGCTGGTGGTGGCTTCTGAAACTTCAGGGCCCCTGTGGGTCCCTCCCGGGGTTGGCATAGCTTGATGGTCCCACATACCACCTTTGGGTCTGACTGGGGGAGCAGAGGGGTGCAGGCTTGAGGCTGCATCTGCCTCATCATTCTGCTCCCCCCTGCCCCCATCCCTGGGTCATTTCCATCCCCATCTCATCCCTCAGAGGGTTTGTCCCTCTCTTGGAGCCTCCTTTGCTCTGCAAGCCCCCAAGACATCCCAAACCACACACCCTCAGCCCGGGTTTGTCCCTGCAAGTTACCAGCACTTGTTTGCCCAGCTGGACAAGGACAAGGATGCCAGTGTCCACCATCCTCTTGCACTTGACAGACCAGTCCTGGAAGGGCAGGTACTGGCATCTCTTATCCAAGAAGAGCCGCAGCTTTTCCTAGGTGAAAAAGGGAGAACTCAGGGCCTCCGTGGTGGTGGGAAGGAGGGGAACACCAGTCCCACACACCCTTCTCAACCATGACCTACCTCAGTGCAGTTGTCCTGCAAGATCTTGCCCACCACAGAGATTGCTACCTGGCACAGGTGACAGGGGATCCCCTTCTGCTAAGAGAGAGGGGATGTGTCAGGATGCTGTCATGGCACACAGACACACCACATGCTCCCCATATCCCAAACCTCCACCCCAAAATCACCCCACCAAGGGACATTTAGGAACATCCTGGGGCACCCAGTGATTTTTGCCACTCACTCCACAGACATACTGCTGCGTGAGGGCATCAGCTGCTCCTCTGGGTGCTCAGCATTGGGCAGGATAGGCTGGGATCTTCCTCCCAGCTCCATGTTTTGAGGCACTTCTCCCCTACCCTCCTACATCCTCCTCTCCTGGCATAGTTACCCCCAGGGTCTGGTCCCAGACAGTGAGGCGGCAGAGCTCCACTGCCCCACACTTGGTCGCCGTGGTCAGGTCGCGGCACCATTCCTCCGGCCGCTCAGCGCACTCATGGAGGGGGCTGGCCCCGGCTGTGGAGGCGAGAGGAGACCATCAGCCCACAAGGCCCCCTGAAACCCCAAACTCAGCTTCCCATCAGTACCCCAGTGAGCGAAGGGTAATGCTCCTCACCCTCCTGCTGTGATTTCCCTTTCAGCTTCTGTGATGGTCATGGGATTGTTTCATTTATAAATGATTTTTTAAGCCCACCAAAGTTCAGATTTGCCCGGCCACTGCCTGCTGTTGGCTTTTCTAATGTCAAAAGCAAAGGGAATTTGAGGCTCAGCCTCAGACTCCCAGCACCCTTTGACATGTGGAGGCGGCTGTATATAAAACCAGCAATAAACCTTGCAAAATGAGCAAACCCAGGGTGCCAGTGCTCAGCCCCACGCAGCAGTCAGATAGCCACGCCACAGCTCCCGGCAATGATTGGGCAACCTCACTTTTGGTGGGGTTTTTTTTTTCTGGTTTTATTTCCTCCCAACGACAGCATTTTCTCCTGACTGCAAATCCCCAGCACAGCAGTGCCTGCCCAGGCAGTGGTGGCATCATGGCGCAACACCAGCGGTTTAATTGTCCCCTTGGTGTGTCAGGGCTCATTTTTGATGGGCGAGTGTTTGTTCCCACTGGGAGCTGTGCCCACCCAGGATGCAGCTGGGGAAGAGACAAGGAGCTGGCACAACTCAAGCCCTTGGCTGCCTTGCTTCGGCTGGGAGCTGCTCAGGGAAGTTAGTGGGCAGCACATGAGCAGACAGACTCCGCTGAAGACCCTTTTGTAACAGGCATTTCTAAGGAAAGTACAAACTCCCCTGCCAAAAGCATTTGCATCCAGCTTTTACCCCCTCAGCCCTGACCATATGATTTGAATAAAGCCAAAGGCAGAAACTTGTCCTTCTTCCCACCCTGCCCTTATCAGGTTTCTCCCCAAAAGCTGCTTTTCCTGCATGCTGGATTCTGGCAACACCTTTGGCTCATCCATGAGACAGCGACCTGAGGTGCCCGGGGCCATCCTGGAAAGTCCTCGGGGGTGGGTGTTGTGGGGAGGGGGCTCCCAAGCCCCTCACCTGTCCCACCTGCCCCCAGAAGTGCTGGCACAGCACAGCGGGTGCCAGGTGGTGTCTCAGCCCCGATTACCCCATCGGGCTGACAGCGGCGCTGGGGCAGGCGTGAGCCCCGGGGCAGGGCGAGGCCCCCCCAGTTCCCATGCTGCCCACACACCTCCCCAGCAGCACGATGCTGTGCTCACTGCAGCACCTCAGAGAGAGAGAGAGACTTATTTTTTTTAACTCTAGCCCTAGCATCAGGGTGAACAGGAATGGCAAGCCAGCAGAAGCATTCAGGATCAGCACCAAAACCAAGGAGAGGGGAGACAACTCCACAGCTTGTTTCTGAGCTGGTCCGTCCTGACACATGGACACGGGCATCTCACTGCAGGCATGGAGGTGGTCTAAAAGACACCAGTGGTTTGGTCCTGCAGTTTTGTGGCTCACTGTGACTCTCAGCTCAGCACTAGCTCCTCAGTCTGTCCAAGCTGAAACTCAGGCAACAAGTGCTGAGCCAGAAAAATAATTAAGACTAATCATAACACCCAACTGCTTAGAGCAGGGGGAGCTTCCCCAGGTGGAAACCATTGCCACGGGGCAAGCAACTGGGACAGTTGGTGCCCTGTGAGCTCTCCTCCATGTTTCAAAGCTGTGCCGGAGCCACCTCACGCTGACAGTCACCAAGACGAGGACATTAGATGATGCCATTTTCGGTGAAGGAGCAAGGCAAGGATGCATCCATGCTGCAGTGGTGGTTCCAGACCATCCACGACTGCCCTATTCCTGGCTGCCAGGCCCCCGGGATGGGGTGGGCTTTGCTCAGGGGGGATCCAGCACTGAGCTCCAGATCTGGCAGTACTGTGCTGACATTATGTGGAGCCTTGGAGCGCACCGGTCAAGCCAGCAGAGCCTGGTGAGCAGGTTGTGATGCAAGCCCTGGGGGTGGCAGCGTGAGGCCCAGCGCCCCAGTTCCCGGCCTGGTGCACACCCCTGTTACAGCTAAAACCATAAATACACTCTTCCCAGCTCCAAAATCCTTCTCCAAGATG
>NW_008687498.1:0-25704 GCF_000695815.1 Acanthisitta chloris | reverse complement strand
AAAGCCACTGTCACCTTCCAGGACAGGTGTCACCCCAAGGACATGGACGTGCCGAGCACAGGTGAACTTTCCTGCTCTGCCTGTTGCTGCCTGGAGCATTCCCCCCCCCCCCCCCAGGTCACATGTGCATGGTCACAACTCCACCACAAAGCCTGGGCAGGTCACACTGGAGGAGCCCAGTGGGCTGAGCCTGGGAATTCTTCCCTTTAAAAGGTAGGAGCTTTGCCTACAACAGCAGGGCTCCACAGCTTCCTCAGGGAAGTTTTCCCTGGAATAAGTGATTCCCCCTCAATTGAGTACTGGGTGTTAAGAAACAGGCTTTTTCCAACTTGTTTCTGGGCATGGGCAAGGGGATGACTAAGGGACAGCAACAAGCTTGTCTGCAGGATTCACTCACAGCTGTCCAACTCCTGGTGATGAGGTCTCCCAAGGTGAGTAGAGTTGCAGCATATCACCCCATCACACTTCCCAGAGCTCAGCAAGCCACAGCAGAGACAGCTTTTGACTCCCACACCTCATATGAGGCCTCTCAGAGCAAAGGGGCAACTTCAGGTGGCACCATAGTCACTTTGTCTTGACAACCAAGTGGCATCCCCAGCTCACACAGAAGGCCAGGACCCAACACCAAGGGCAGTAAAAAACAGCCCCTCTGCCCATCACTGCTGAGATATCCCATCAACTTACCTCCCTCCTTTCCTGCCCCAGCAAAACACCAGCTGTGCCTGGATCCCAGAGAAGGGAGGCAACAAACCCCTTTTTTGCCTTGAGATTGTTTTTAAGGGCAAAAGATGCAATACTCATATCCAGGTGGTAAAGCAGCCAGTGGTGCCACCTTCCCCAGCTCTCCTCTGCCCAATTCCAACACCACAGCGGAATGAAAAGGAAGCATATTATGAAGCTTGAACGCTGCAGCTGGGAATAGCTTTAGTATTCAGAGGGTTTTCTGGGCTCTCCAAGTTCTAGCCCCAGGCCTGGCCTTACCTTGGTAGGAGCCCAGGCACACAGAAAGGATCAGCACCCAGCCACTCCATTTGCTCTCCATGCCGTTCCTAAGATAGTCCTCAGTGGCTGGTTCCTCTCCTGTGCTGCTCCCAGACTGAGGAATCTTGGATGGGCTGGGAGAAGCAGTAAGAATCCACACCTACGCAGGGCAATTACCACACCCCTCCCTTTACACCTTGATTATAAAATCACCAGCCTACAAAGGGAGGGAGGGACCAGAGCCAGGCAGGTATTCCTGAGAGGTCAAAAGCAGCCCAGAACTTGCTCCTCAGTGCTAACTTGGCTGTACAGGGTGGGCATGGACTGGGACCACTACAGCCATGTGAGAGCATCACACTCCCTGCATTTCAGACATTTTATTCAGAATAAAGGAACAAGGTCAAAAGGAAAGCTACAGTAGATAAAAGTCAGCAAGGAAGGCCAATATCAAGCAAGAAGGCTTTCCAGCCTGTGCAAGGCAGCAATTGCAACATGGGCTGTTGCCTCACACCAGGCATTGTGTTTGTCCAGGGAAGAGTGTAGCAGCAATCCCAGGCAAGCCTCTTCCACCTGCAACCAGGCTCAGCAGAAGAAAGGCTTGATGGGACATGCACCTCACAAGGCAATGGCAGCTTAATGAGAACCCGAATCCATTCAGTCCCAAATTCCCAGTGACAACCTTGGGATGTGCCTTCTCCTGGCTCTGCAGCCATGTGGAAGCTGAACGAGAACCTTTGGCAACCAGCACATGACCATGAAATGAAACACTCAAACTCCCCAGTTTACAGAAGTTTTTATTGTTCATTAAGGAAGCTTTTGTGCCAAAAAAATAATAAAAAAAAATATCAAGACAATGTTCTTTAGAAAGCATGTGTCCCCCCAGCATGACTCAAGCAGGTCAGGTGCCACACCCCACAGGAAGGGAGAAAACTAAAGGGACTTCCAGTGCAGCACAGGATTTCCCCTGGCTCACCTCACCTAACAGGTCACCGGCATGAATCCTTCAACTACTAGAAAACCCAGAGAGATAAAACCTTCCCAACCTGTCAGGTTGGCAATGCAGACCCACCTCCCCCTCAAAAATCCACATTACGAGAACACCATCCAGTTTAAAACACCAAATACCATCCTACATGCCACGGTGTAACACAACCCGTCCCCCCAGGGCGGTGATGCCAAGGGAAGAGAGCCCATTGTCTATCTCCTGGATCTACCCCAGCTGGGATACACCACCAGAACCACTGCACAGGCCTGCCAAGACAGAAAGCTGCAGGTATTTCATATCTTTAGGGGAAATGATTTTCCTTTCTCTTTTTTAAAAGCCATGAATGCTTCAGTGCAAACACGAGAGACAAGCCACTATTGCCACCTGCCAGCACTGCCCACACCTTCAGTATGTACACAGAGGAACCAAAAACCTGCAGTCAAGTGGTTTTTCTACAAACTGCATGAAAAATTCTTTGTTTGCCTGTTATTGTTGCTACTGGAGCTCCTACTCACCCTAGAAACAGGACGAGTTACCAGCATGTCTCAGAACAGGACTGAATTTTCAAAGCTCCGCATCTGCTCAGCTGCTCCTTCACACTGGTCTCCTTGGAGCTTCCTTGGTGCCTCTGTTTCAGGGGTTGATTTGATCAGTGTTTTCAGGACTAACTTGATCAGAACTACACACCGAATGCAAGGTCCATCTCAAGCAATAGGAGCAGGATTTTCCCTCCCAAGGACCTTTCACATCAAGGGCCTGACGTTCCTAGGGTAGCAGCCTGCCTTGAAGCGTTTTTCTTGGGGGGACTTCAGGCCTTTTCAGTGAAATTCTAGAGAGGCCTGAAGGACACAGGCTGTCAGGTGTGCCAGCAGAGCTCCAACTACCTACTACAGTTGCTCCTACCATCTACCATCTCTGCTTGCTGCATTTCCCAACAGAAATGGGAACTCTGGAAAAAACGTATACTTCAAGCTACTCAGCAGGGTGTCACTGAGAATGGGTGGCAGGAAAAACTGCCCCTGAGCCTCATGGCACCTCTGAAGTTCCAAGATCACAGAAATATGCTATGAGATTAAAAAACATCAAGGAACAAAGGGGCAGTTGACAAATAAATCCCGTTTTTCCACACATTCTGCCCTCGATCCTAAACTCTCTTTGACATAGATACAGCTCCCGCTGACTTGTTCCTCCTCCATCTTCCAGCAATCTGGCTCACTCCACCTCCTCAGCACCCAGCTGGCTGCACACGGGAAGCTGCAAGACTAAGCAGAATTGAGCAACTAGGATAGGAAAAAAAAAAAAAAAAGTCATGCCTTAAGTAGTCAGCATGCTTCAAAAGACTGACATCCCACTGGGCAGGGCTTGACAGCAGAACACCCATGCTTAGACCAAGTAGTCCAGGGATCACAGGCTGAGGGAGGGTTTTCTTTAGCTATGATAACAGGACAAGTGTGGTCACTCCAATGCAAAAGTGTGAGCACTCAAATGCATCTTTTTAGGTACAGTGATTTTGAAAGTTAGCTGGGCACACAAAGCTCCCTCTCCTCTGCATCTGCAGAGCTTTGAAAATTCCAGCCAAGGGGACTCCCAGCATCAAGATTATCCCTTCCACAGAAAATTAACATTCCAGCCAGATGTTAAAAATGCAAAGCATGTGAAGTCTTCCCAATGCTGACCACAGAAAGACACTTGAAGGTTTAGTTGCTATCTTGTTCTTTTTTTAAATTAAAAGATAAGAGCCTTGCCTCATCTCACCTTCCCTGTCAATTCTTCCCAGCACCTAAAATCACTTCAGCCTACCAATTAAAAAAAATAAATCTACAACACACTGACTATTTTTAGGAGCATAACGAGTTAAACTGTACAATCAGAAATATCTTTGTTAAGTCAACGATGAAGATCTGATCCTTCAACAGCAGCACTGCTACAGAAGAGTTACAATAAAGGAACTTGAAGGTCAAATTGTTAATGAGGCAGAGAGGAGGGACAGGTGAGATACAGCTCTCTGCCAACCTCGGCCCACGTGTTTTAGGAGCCATGGCAAACTTTCAGAACTGGAAATTCCTCCTCTAGTTCCACACATGACGTTTGCAGTGATCCACAGCCTAAAGGGAAAGAAACAGGAGATGTTAGTGGGAAAAAACCCTGTTTGCAAGCAAGTGTGCACCTACACAATTCAACACCTTATCCTGAGCCAAGATACTGGAAGCAAATCTGTTTTTCTTAAAATAAGTGATTACAAAGGGGAGTAGAATAAGTAAAATCCTTGTCCCCACCCAGAATCTTCAGGAAAGAAGGTTGATGACCCTTGATCACTAAGGTCTGGCAGAGTAAGCAATACTTGAAATCCAATTTTTAGGGCCTGATGGGAGATCATGATGTGGTCTGTTGGCTGCAGGAACACTGACTAAATATAAAGCTCACACTGTACCATACTACAGATCCTGAAATACTAGCAGACAGGTGGGGAATAGGAACAAATCAGAGAGGAAAGTCGGCTTTGAGAAAGCCAAGGGCAATGAAAGACCCTCTAATCAAGCTAGTACCCTTTTGCTTTTTTGAACTGGAATTCATCCACTTCCAAGCGTGATAGAAGCTAAAAGGGGCTCATAGGGAGCTATCAAAGATCAACAGGGAACTTGAGGCAGAATTCCTGCTTCACGTACATTGCACTGAGCAGCAGTCTCCATGTTCTTACACCAGTAACCTGGACCCCAGACACAGGCATCAGCCCCCAGGAGGGGCTGTTTAGCTGATCCACAGACTCCAAGTTTCTGTGAAAAGAACAGCAGTACAGTCAGCATCTTTCTAACTGCACCAAGAGATCTTAACTCCAGTCTTACATCTTGGAGTTTCCACCTGACTGAGGGTGGAAGCAACACTGAGGCAGCTGCAGGAGCTCTGAGTTCACACCTGCAGCTGAACGAGCAGCCATGAAGCTGTAACCTGACACAGGGAAGAATTAAGTTACTGTAACCCCTTCATATCAAGTTTCGCAAAACAAACCTTCCTCTAGAGAAGGACCTTTCTCAAGAAAGGTCACTTAACCTCCCACCCCATTCAGGGCACACAACACACTGTCACTGAACTCAACAGCAGGTAACCACTGGTAGCCCTTTCCTTCTGTCCTTAGTTGTACTTGGCTGGCAGGCAGACAGCTGTCCACTCAGTAAGCCCCAGGCCTTACACAACCATGCTTGCTCCAAGCACTCAGCATGCTGATTCCTATTCCAGCCCAATTCCTGCATGCTGGGCACTGACAGGCTCACAGGAGAGCAGGCAGGACTGTGTCAGAGTCTGCACTCAGTAAAACCAAACACAATACTCACAGTGCAAACAAAAGTGGGATCCATCACCTCTGCCAAGAGTTGCACAACCACAGGTTCATACTGTTCCACAAACTGAACACACTGTAACAAAACACATGTTGAGAGATTCTCCTGTAAGAGCCTTTGAAAGAGGAGGAGTATGTGGCCTGCAGCAGGCAGGCCTGTATACTACCCAAAACACCAAACCAACACACTCCAAAGGGATAAAGCAGAGGCTTGAGCTCTGCAGACAGAAAAGGACTCAGCATCACACTAATCACACAACTACATGATTATTTTTCTAGCTCACACCTGCCTGCAGCTGTCTGCAGACAGCCTGTGAGGAGAAAGGGGTCAAAAGGAAAAGAATCAAACAGGACAGACTTTGGGAAAAGAACCAATGAGGATAAGCTTTGATTGCAAAGCTTAGTCCCCGATCAGGAAGATCACTGCTGTCTCAAGGGGAAAGCACACAGAACCAGCTGGAGACAAACATCCTGAGCAGCACAGCAGTAATGACTCCTAAGCACTTTTAGCCTGAATAGTCCCTATTCACAGCAAACCAGGCAGCACCAGGAGCACTTCCGATGGCGAACAGCCTCTCTCCCTCTAGCGGAGGAGCTGCCTCCAGAGCACAGGAAGATGCTGCTGCTCTCAGCAGAGGCTAACAGCACTGATTATTAAACAGCCTCACAGCAGAAAGAGCTGCTCCACACCTGCTTTAAGCCTGTATATTCTCTCTCTAGTAAACGTACAAGTAGTTGCCATTTGCTGACACCCAGCAGCCACCTAGCAAGATTTCCACATAAATCTTGATAGCAGGTGTCTAACAGGTGCCTCCCTGGAATTCTACCAGCCTACTTCCAATTACTTCATTAATCCTCTGAACAGGATCAGTGTTCAGGGGGAAAAAAATAATCTAACCTTTAGCTGTTCCCACCCACTGTTCTCAGAGGACTTCCAGGCAAACCTTTCCTGACTGCAAATTAGTACAACAATCCAGCCAGTCAATTCAGGCCTTCAAAAACCTCCATCTAGTCAAAAGACTGCCAACCCCCAAGGAAGGAGAGTGAGAAAACCTAATCCTCCTGCACCTCACACTCCTCCCTGACTACTGCTATAAAAACCAGCACGAAATGCTGCTCTCTAGTTTACCCAAATACCCTGCAAGATGTCCCTGCCTATGACAGAGGGGTGGGAACTAGATGATCTTTAAGGTCCCTTCCAACCCAGACTATTCCAGGATTCTGCGTTTCATTCTTCTGTTCATCTCTCTCTGCCTCGACTGGAAGGCAGGCTGACACAGCAAGGTCTGAAAGGTCACTCCGCTGCCTCAGATCAAGCCTGTTCCCTCTTTTTTTTTTCCCCCCCTCTACTGCACTTGAGAAGGGGCTATGCTTTGGTGCTCATTAATAAAGGGAAAAACCTGGGAAGGATCAGGTTGCAGGACACAAGCCAGTCCCAGCTGCACCTGTGGACAGTTTGTCTCCAGCCAGACACAAGGCATTTGGCCAAACACAGACTTCTGTTAGGAGTACCTGGACATTTATAGCAGAAGCAGAGACACTTGAGACATGGACCTAAAATTAGCATGTAGACAGAATATCAGGTGAAACACTCAGAAAATGAGCTAAGCATAATTGTCACTGTAGGACCTATGTAAACCCGACAGATCAACAAGGATGGTTCCCAACCAAGGATGGCCCAACAAGGCCATGGCTTTTTAGCCTGACTCCTGCACAAACACCTTACCTGCTCACTGACAGACTCTGGCAGGAAGTGACAAACTTTTTCCAGTAAAGCTTCAATTTCAGCTGTCGTGGCATTCTTCTCTAGCTCTTTGTCTGCGTAAGCTACCACCATCTTGCAGATATCACAGAAGCCATCTGCAGGTTTCACTGCAACTGAGGACGAAAACAAAAAACCAAACCATCAGTGCTTAGGCAGCTCCCCCAGACAAAAGAAAGGAGGCAGCATCAGCAAAGTGTCCTCAAAAGCGATGTCAGCATAGGTGAACCAGCTCATTCTGAACAGCACTGACGACTCCTTACCCACCTGGCTGCTGAGGAAGCTTCTTGGCTTCACAGCATTTCAGCATAACACACACAGCTTCAGGATTTGTTGCCTCCAAGAGCATGTCAATCAAAGCCTGGCCATAGACATCTATGAAGTCCTTACACTGGTCTTTGACACTTCCTGGGAACAGGTGGCAGATCACCTCCATTTCATGCACAATCTCCTCCTGAAACACAATGAAGGATAGTGGCAAATGAGGGACAGAAATTGGACTTAATTCTTTTCTTACTGTCCTACCCAGCGTGGAAGTCTTGCTCTTGTGAAAGCAAGCAATAAAAATTAACCCTCCTTCCCCCTCCAATACATCGCCATTTTAGACAAAGCCTAGGAACAGGTACCATGCCCACCACTTACACACCTCTGTCTTGTTGCTCTCCAAGAGGCCAGTCACTTCTTTCACCATGGTCTCGCATATTTCACATAAGGAAAAGCTTTTCTCTTGAACTGAGGCCTTCTGAGCACAGAAGAAATATACAAATGACAAATCAGCACTGGACCACATATGACACAGACAATTCCTCACAGATCAATCTAACAGCATTCAGGTACAGCACACTCCTTTACCTAGCTCTCTAAAGGTCACGCAGAGCCCAAACCCAACCTCAAAGTTCTCAGTAAAAAGCCTTTCTGAATGAAACAGGCATTTTGTATCACTAACTAAGACTACAATACCCAGGCTCCATAAGGAGGGGAGTTGCATTTAGTAGACATGGAAAAATAAGCAATCCCATAGTGATGAAAGTTATGGAAAATACAGAGGTTTTTAAAATGTATCAATTGAGGACAAAATTTCCTAGAATTGAGCACCCTCCTGTTTGCAAAGGAAACCTAGAAATGGAGGGACTTGAGGAGAAATTGTTTGGAGCCTGTTCACCAGAAGTCAACTGTACTCCAAAAACTCCTGAGTCCATGCCTCACCCAAAGGCCATGGGAAGCTGAGGGGCTTCTCCAAACTCAAAGAGGTTCGGCATTCTGATCACTCACCTCCACATGCAGAGTGCTGCCCCCTTTTCAGAAGGGCTAAGCATTAAGTCCAAACATAGAGCAAAACCCAAATTCAGCAGTTTGCCCTCTAACATCTTCCGTGTCATTCAGAATGGCTGCTCTACTCTACTGCTGGAACAAGAGTTTCCATTTCAATCCTCAACTACTACTTTGTTAGCTTCAGTTCAGTATAGGCTCTGCTATTCCAACAAATCACTCAGCTCTCCCACTTCACTGATCAGCATCAAGAAACAAGAGGAAGCAGGAATTTAAAATGCAGAGAGACTTGGATTATTCTGTGCATAAAAGCTCGTATCTTTGTTTCAACTTGTTCGTTACACTAAAACAGAAAGGCAAGCAAAGCTGATGAGTACAGAAAGTCCATCTTACCTCCACAGTTTCCATTTTCACCTCATGAACCACTTGAGCTGGCAGCAGAGGCTGTAGAGGAACAGATTTCACAGAAGAACAGAACCCAACCATGGCACAAATGTCCTTTGGTTGCTGGAAAGAGATGTATAACCAGTTTTTACACATCTAGAAGACTTTGCCCTTTCTACAGAGCCTGTGAGCAGGCACAAAGTTTTAGAAGGCTCCAACACAACTACAGATTTCATGACTACTGCTACTTCAATGCCAAAGCATTTGACATGGTTATAGGCAGGACAGCTACTGGATGAATTTTAAAGAACAAAAGGTTAAAAACCCCATTAAAAAACCCCCATTTACCATGAGCCACACTGTGCAAGCCCTTCAAAGGAATTGACTTAAGAGCTACCAACACCAAAACAGGCCACCAGCATCACAAAAGACCTGAGTCCACAAAGCTGCTCCCCAGCTTTAAGGAACCAGAGAAGAGGCCAATTATCCTGGCTTCCAAGTTCACCCAAAAGCTGAAAGAAATGCCTAGAAGAAAGGTGTTCTTTCCTCATCCACAAACTACCTTCTTTAAAGCTGTCAGTAACATCAGATTCTGCAAACAAAAACAGGTTCTTGCATTACTGAACACAGCCTACAACAAACAAAATCAAGCCTGTTAAAACCTAAGCCTAAGCATCTTTACTGCAGTAACTGTATTCCCAGCATTCTCTTCACAGTAAGAGAAAACAGAAACAAAGTCTTTAAGAAGGCTTTCTAAGTCTTTCTCAAAGGTTTTGGAAACATACATTAGTAAATGCAAAAATAAATGCCAGACAGGAGGCAAACTGCTCTAAGGAGGCCACATGACACCCGAAGTGAGAAAGGCTGTACAGAGTGACACAAAACTTGAGTTTTCCCAGCTAAAGTCTACTTAAGCTAAGGAAAAAGTGACCCTTGATCCTAGAGGTAATTGGAAGATCATATCCCAATCCTGTCACCACCATATGAAGCTTCTGAGGCTACAGTTAATATATCATGCCACAACTTCATGCACAGGCAAAAGCAGCATCTCAAAGATACAGTGCTGCTTCAGACCACTCCAGACAGCACCTGTAAGTCAAGCCCTTTGGTTCATGCACTGTAAGAAGCAATTTCAGGTATTAATGTTAGAGCAACACCCACATACACACCACATGTTCTCTCACAGAGAGATGACAGACACAAGGTCTCAGAGGACTGGTTAAATTAACAGCCCGAATTGCTCCAGAAAGCAGGAGCCTAAAGGCCTCCTACATCTTTTCCGTTCATGTACTTCAAACATCTATTTCATTGTCCTAGATTTAAAGGTTTACTAAGAAAAGGCCTGGGAACAGCTTCACTCAAGCACTTTTGACCCCATACTTTAACCAGCTGCTGACAGGAGCCACTGGTATGCTTTTCCCACATCTATCCTCCCTCCAAGAGGGAGCATGCTTTCTGCTCAACTGGCCAAAGCATAATCAAGCTGAAATCTCAGCAGCACAAACTGGTATCTGGAGCTGGAAGCAGGACTGATCCACTGGAGGAAGCCTATGGTCTTTCTCTGTTTTAATCACATAAATATCCCTTGTATCTGTCAACACTGAGTACAATCACACCATGTACACAGCTAATAGAGCAAGAAGTGAACTACAAGCCCTTTAGGAGAAAAAGGTGAACTACAAGCAGGCTATCATCACAGCAAGTTGCTCACCTACCTGATCCTTCTGTTGACAGGGGAGATTGGAGACAGAGAAAGAAAGGAGAAATTAAAGATAAGAGAAAAAACACATCAAGCACTTGGAACTGCATATACTCTCTCCATGAAGATAAGGGAATATGACACGGTCCCCACCCCAAAGATTCTTAGCATTGCTACAGCAACTCACATCTAGTTGCAGTGCTAACCAGTATTATTCATTTGCAGTTATTAAAGCATCCTGGGCAAGACTACCTCCAAAGAGTCTGGACAACACTCAGCCAGATGCAAGGTGTGGTCATATTCCAATGTCAGATACTAACAACACACTGCCTTGCAATGCTTAAAATGAGAAATTCAGTGCTGTTGGAACAAAGACCGACTTCCCCTCAAAATGCTTAAGAAACTGGATGAACTTCTAACCAACCTTTTGCAACCAGAAACAAAGAGTCAAATTCAGGTTCAAGTCAGCTTACATATTCTACTCAGAAATTCACCTATAATTTGTTATGATACTCGTGGTGTCTGGGGACTGCATCCCTATGGAAAGGCTTACCCTTCCATTTTTTTAAGGCTTTGAGACCTCTGGATAAAGAGGTGCTGTGGAGGTGGTCAGAGGTTAATATATCATATGGGGCTGCTGAGGAGCAGAGCTGCTGCAGTGCCACCCACTTTCCATGGCTCCTATCAAGAGCCCAGAGAGCAGGAGTCTCAAAGATAACATCCTTCTTCTGGAGCTGCTAAGTCTTGCTTCAGAAAGGCACATTAACACTTGAACCAAGTCTGCAATACTGACAAAGACCAACTCCAATATACTTAACACAGTGTTTGGAGAGGATGGGGGAGGTTTAAGTACAGGACTGAAATAAGAGTATAAAGGAATATACGTAATGTATCTTGCACATTTCAAAGGGTAAGAGTGCCTTGTCCACTGCTGAAGCAGTTGTGAAACAAAAGGAAAGTGCTAAAGAAAACATTCAGAGACTGAAATTACTATCCAATTAAACACCAAGCTCAAAGAGTTAACATCAAGATTTACAGAGCAAGGGCTGTGACTAGAATTTTACTGGGGTACATGTTTCCTGCTTCCAAAGAAGTTAGGTATATGAATCAGAAAAATGAACTGAGAGCAAATATTATAGTCTGCTGATCTTACCATGTGCATCATCATCTGGATAGCCAAGTCAGAGTACTCAGAGATATAGCTCTTGCACTGAAGGAAGTGGGAAAAGAAAAAGCCTTGTGAATATCAAACTACTTTAGACTTCATCTAAAATTTTCTAATACATCAAGGTGTTAATTTACCTCTACTTAATAACTATTCTGGTGTCTTTCAGAGGTTGTTCCAAATACAAGATGGCATTTCGGGTTACACAATCACCGCATGGATAACTGCTTATCTGAGTGTCCTTTCCTCTTCCTCTCAGGGCAAAGCCCTCTCCCTCCCCTCATTGATACAACCACATTACCCTGCCAGACCATTTTTACGAAAAAGGCCTTGAAGGGCTAGCAGCAATCTGGAGTATTTCTCCTCCTCCTCAGTCCCAGCTTTCCCCACCCAACTTTCTTTACCATAAAGTTTCCAGTTTCAGTATTGTTATACTGTGTAACATATGCTACGTGCAATACACTCTCCTTTGTGCTATTAAATAGAGAATACAACGGGGGGATTAAGGCACTGAACAAACTATTTTATGTTTGCATACAGAACAGATTTTTTCAACAAAAAAGACAGCTCACCATATCGGACATTCCGGGCCCCAAACGGTCACACTCCTCCTTGGCATGAGCAACCAAAGACTTCACAAAAGATGAGTTTGTCTTCACAGCTTCCTGAACATCAGTGACCAGCTTAATGCAGTCCTGGCACACATCCCCAGTTGCCTGGACAAAGTAAAAGGAAACTGAAATTAATACAACTTCACATAACATGTTTTAGAAGCTTCCATTACTATCAAGCTTTACAAGCTATTTTGAGCTACATACAAACCTTAGTAAATACTCTGTAGAGTACTTTAATACCATATAATATGAAGAAAGAAGCTACTGCTGTGATATGCACCAGCCACTAGATGGAGATTAGGTACCTAACTTGGCTCCAAAACCAAGATAACAGTTAAGATACCCAATCTTCGACATATCTCGGTTTAGTTACAGACCACAGGGGGAAGGTGTCTAAATGTGGCATAGATCTTACGTGCTCCACCCACAGCAGTTTGTTCTCCACCCACTCACTGCTTAACGCCCACACCCTGGCTTGCCCTCACCACTCAGCCCCTGCTCCCAAGATCATTGTCTTATCCACTCCCCTTCAACTATTTGTTCTTCTCCCAGTTTGTCACCTCTACATTTAGAGACAAATGCTTCCCCGGGGGGGCACAGCTGGCAGGTTACTCAAAATGTGGGAAGAGCAGATCTTCCTCTGAACACTGGTGCTAAACTTTCTCTAAGAACAAACTGTTTCCAGTAAGACCTGCTTGATTACCAGTCCTGGATGGGAACAGCCCCACACAAGACTTGTCTTTACAGACTGCAGAGGTTAATCCAAGATTATACATACAGTCCACAGGGGCTGCAGTTATCTTACTTAGCTTTATACCCATAGGTTAAGGAAAAAAGGTAATTACCTGTACACATTAACACAGAATTCAGCAAGAGATAGTGACCTGGGTGGAGCACATCAGCTTAATCTTTGCCCAGGACAACAATCCCTTAAGCAAGAATCATCAGTAAGTTTGTCCAGACAAGAGCACTGAAGTTCCTGTGCACTTCCCTTGCACACTGGGACAGCCCTGCACCCTTACCTTAGGCTTCTGCTTGGGTTTGTCCTGAGGGTAAAGGAGAAGAGGTACATTAGCCATGAATGGAGATGCCAGTTCAGAGAAATCCATCTCTGGGATCTTGTTGGTCTGGAGCTGTTTCTGAAGCTTCACTGCTGCAAGGTGCTTCTGGAGGGACTGGCACAGTGCCAGGGCACTGCACACCACCTCAGGTTTATCCTAGAGGACACAAAGGCACACACATAAAGCTCCAAACTGAGGTCAAATTTCAGAGTAGAAAGTCATTCAGCTGAAATGTGAAAGACAGGGAAAATTTCACCACAAGGAAGCAGTTCTCAAACTTACACTAGAAATTACAACACCAGTGACCCACACAGGACTAAAGAATCATATGCACAATCTCAGGTGGAAGAGAAATTCAGGCATCAACAGGAGCATGACTTATCACTCCAATGGTTGAAAATTGTTATCTACTCACTAGCTCTTCTTTGATCATATCCATGATAACTGGCAGGTAGGAATCCACAATCTCTTTGCACTCTGAGACCAGGCCTGGGTCAGGAAGGAACTCGCATGTCTTTTCCAAGTAAGAGCGGATTTCTTCCTATGAAAGATGAGGTGCGCATAGATTATTTCTCTCTTTCCATATTATGTATATACACACACACACATATATATATACACACATATATTTATGTATCTCAAATGCTCTTTGCATTTCCAAAATGCACCATACACAGGCCAGAACAAGCTCCTTGGACCTACTCAGGTAGGTCCAGTCAGTGGCAAGCAAAACTAGAATGAGGTTTTACACTTTAGGCCTATTTCCCCCAGTCCTGGACCTTCAGTGTGACCCTGACAAGAAGACATGCAATACTGCTTGCAAGGCCTGTGCAACACAACCTTGCCAGAACAGAACATTTACACTTAAGAGGAGGAAGTGAAATTATGGACTAGTGGGACAGTGAACTGTTCATACCAAGTACTCACAGGTTCACAAGAAAAAGGGAACAAGTACCAATGAAACAAAATAAAGCCAACTTGTGTAATCAACCACTTCTAGAGACTGCAGTACTCCACCTTTTAAGACTGATGGCCCATTGGCAGAACAAGAATTTTATTAAGCATCTACAGTCAATCAGGGATGTGTTAATCCATGAGAGGCTCTAGAATCTAGCTAATTTCTAAACCAACAGAAGCTGTTTAAATCTTTCCCCATGTACTCCAGTCTCTGTCAGCACTTGCAGCTTATATTAGGAAAATGACACAGACTACTCTTCCAGCCCTCACCATGAGATCTTGTTAAGTCCATGAAATTAAGTAGCATTTTGGGGTGAAGAGAAAGGAAGCTCTGCTTACCTCAGTGCCATTATCCTTCAAAACCTTGCCAGCCACCGTCACAAGCTCCTTACACAAGTCACATGGGATACTGCTCTGGAGAGAGAAGCAGAGAGTTGCTCTGAGACAGAATTAGGTACCTGTACGACTAGTGTATGATTAACAATACAAAGAGCAAGCACTTCATTAGGAACTGAAGTTAAGGAAGAAATACTGGCTGAGGCTTGGGTGGGAAGAGGTGTTTTTAAACCAAGAGTGAGGCTAGTTCAAGCACGTCCAGCTCCAGTTTCTGCAGTAAATCAACATGGCATGAAGAAGCTGGCACGCTACCACTTGCTCGTTTCACCTATCCCAGTCCCTTGAAGTATAAAGTGTGCTACTTTGCCCTGAACTGAACATCTCAGCACAGACATAGCCAAGGTGTAGTGAATGCACCTGGAAGTAAAATGCCTTTTTCCCCCCTAGAAAATTGTGAAACACCACCCCAAACTACAGCTACAGCCAATAAAGCAGCCCTCACATTTAGGACAAATGCAGCTTGGAAAGACACACTAAATTAATATGCTTCCATCTTTTGTGGCACATTAACTTTGGAGACAGACCTAAAGAAGCACCCAGCTATATCTGTAATAACCCTATGGATTACGAGTCAGTAATAAAGAGGAACTAGTGAAATCCACCAGCTCCATTCCATACATTGCTCAGTGATTGTGCAACAGGTCACAGGAGAAGTCAGCAGACAAGTTGTGCAAGGCAGAGCAGTGAAAAGCAACCTTTATCTAGCACCCAAATTAAGGCACAGCAACCAAGGCAGAATCAGATGCAGCACTTAAGTCCCATCAGAGACTTAATGACTTACTGAGGCATCATCAGCATATGGAAACCAGCCACCTCAACCACAGGTGGGACAAGGTCTCAGTAGCTGATACTTACTACAGCAGGCTTGCTCCAGACATTCTGCTGGCAGTGCTTCAGTGCCCCACACTGCGAGGCCGTCCGGATGTTCTGACACCACACCTCCGGGCCCTTCACACACTCCTTCTGCCACACAACAGGGCTTGCCACAGCTGCCAACAAGAAAAAGATTCCTTCTTTCACAGCTGCACACCTGAATGATCTGGATGGGTTAACACTGTACAGTATAACCACCACCTCTCCAGTGCACCACTTTGGTTTTTTAACATTCTAAAGCACATTTCCATCTAGCAATTTTTGAGTTGAAACTTGAGTCCCAAATACAGATTGCATAGCCAAAGGAAAACAAAAAACCAACCAGAAATTGAGTTGAACTTCCTTCATGAAGTGCCTGAATCTAAGCACCTCAGCAGTCCATTCCCCCATAACCCACCTGTTGTAAAAAAATTAAAACAAAAACCAAGCCCACACTTTGCTTAATACACAAGAAGGAAGTGAAACAGAAAAACTGCTCATTGCAGAAATCTAGCTTTAGACAGCTGATTCCCAAAGCACAACCTCCCTATTCTTCTGTCCTGCTGTCACTTCAACTCTGAACTAAGCACCTCAGCAGTCCATTCCCCCATAACCCACCTGTTGTAAAAAAATTAAAACAAAAACCAAGCCCACACTTTGCTTAATACACAAGAAGGAAGTGAAACAGAAAAACTGCTCATTGCAGAAATCTAGCTTTAGACAGCTGATTCCCAAAGCACAACCTCCCTATTCTTCTGTCCTGCTGTCACTTCAACTCTGAACCAGCTTTTAAGTCTGCATTCCTTTTCCTGCTCCCATGTGACCCACCCTGTTCTCACCCAGCAGCTCAGACAAGGAGGACACTAACTGGATTAGAAGCGAAAACAAGGTATATACTACATGAAGGATCTAAGAGCAAGTACAGACCAAAACACTGATCATAAACAGTTAGTTTTAAGAAGCAATCTGAGGAATATTCTACCAAAGTTTTTAAACCCACTAAGTCTATTTGGATTTCTTTTTCTCTTGGTCTTCACTGTACAGAAAAATCTGTGGGGGTAAAAATGTCCTTGTCTGGACATGACCTCCCATCTCACATAAAATTGCCTTGCAGCCTATTAAGTTTTCAAGTAAAATATAGAATACCATTTCCAGACAGTCTTTCTAAAGAAACATAAAAGATTTGCAGTATGAGTAAGTAATAGGACTAGTTAATCAGCTGCACCCATTAGCTGACTTTCCAAGCTTCTTTTTTTGTGCTGTCTGGACTGGACATCCAACTTCTCCCAGTTTCTCCCTATTCTATCTGGTGGTAGGCTCAGTTCCTTCAGCAGTCAATGACCTACACTGCACTAAACCTAAAATAAACAGGCTCCAAGAATATCTGCCATAGTCTAGGCTTACAGGGCACTGCTGACAAAGTTTATAATAATAAGAAAAGCAAAACCACAGACCTAACCTGTTCAAACCCATTAGCTGTATAGGTATTACATTTACATCAATGCTGTTTGCACACCACAAAATCCTATAAAATTAGTCAACCAGGACACAGGAATTAAGCTGTTTAATGCCTATGAAGCTCCTAGCGAGGTTATGACAGCTGAACAACCGCTTTGCAATTTCTCATGCCTTGTTCTAAGCAATCAGAGGATCAGTTTAAGGGCTGAATTGTCAGTGCATTTCCTAGGAACACAGGCAGCACACAAACAGTCAAACTCTGCTTCATCCTGCAGCCTTCTCAGCCGTGGATTCAGAGAGCCTGTCTACACTGCATTTCAGAGAAGCAACCCACTTATTTTATGAAAAACGTGCTCTGCACACTTGATTTTTTTTCCACAATAGCTTGAAGCTTGCTTCCCTCTCTCCCAGCACAAAGCCCAGACTGCATATTACTCCTTAGCAAGACAGCACACTAGGACTGCTTGTAAGACTGCAGGAATAAGACTTCAAAGCTTCAAATAACATATGGTTAGCAAAACATTTACAGCCTGTTCCAAATTCCAGCATTATTGATCTGGAAGCACTAAGAATAGTTAATTTTTCAAAGTCAGCCTGGTCAGCCAAAGAGCTGTCAGCTCTGGCAGGGTGACAATAACCAAGTATAAACTTGGTTGAAGGAAAGCTATTCTTCCCTTTCAGATACAGGTATTGAACAGTGGTAGGAAGGCTCTGGAAGGCAGAATCAGGCTCTGAATAAAGTCACTCAAGACCTGGACTGTAAAGAGAGGAATTAAGGGCTCCCAACTATTTACAAGTACAGCTTTTAACCTCTGCCCTTATTACTCCATCGAGACATACTGTAAAACTACAAAACTAAACTATAACACTCCAGCAATAGTTAGTCCAAGCAGTTTCCCAAACTCTTAAGAGTGTTTAAAAGCCAAAGTGAAGCATTCATGCTGTAACTTGCACTGGTTTGATGCAGCCCTTAATGAGCTTTCAGGTTCTGTTTGCTTTTTAACTTTGCTTTTTTTTATTTAAGATCCTGACACTAACTTTTCAGCTCGAACCCAGCTTCAGCAGAATGTCTGACAGCTAGTCTTGCTCCTTTTCTTCCCTGTAGCCTCTAAACTTGGTCATTATTAAGAGCATGACAAAAATACTAAGCTTCAGATTTAGTCTTACTTAGCAGCTTTTATTGTCTTGTGTGTCTTTAACAAATTCCCTGCTAAATGGCTTCAGTATCAGACACTCCCACAGGGTCAGCCACAATGCTCTGACATATTCAGAAGGAAAAAAGCCTTGAAGTTTCTTTTTGACAGTACACTAACTACTGACTGTACATTAACTACTGGATGCCTCTGATTGCTCTGCTTCCCTGTATCGTATCCCAGAAGCTTGGAGGGAAAAAAAATTAGTAGTTTCTCAGAAGAGGTGTACACAGTCAGGTTCTGCTCAATGCACTGCCACTAGGCACATAGTCCCTTCCAATGTGAGAACAAGGACACATGTTATCTGCCATCCTCTACAGAAGGACCAAAGACAATCTTAGACAAACTTGAGGCCCAGCAGGGACAGTGAAGCATGAGAAGCAAACTGTGTAAGCGGTGAACACTGAAAACTACTTCCAGGATGTAAGCACCTCACACACTTTCCCACTGGTATTATAGGTCCTCATTGCTGCACAACATCACAAAAAGAGGAAATGCCACTAACGACAGACTTTTCTGTCAAAAAAAAAAAGCACCTACAGATCCAGGAAAACAGAACCAGCTATGCCATGAGAGGAGCACTTACCTATGAAAAAGAATGGTGGAACAGCAGTGCCTTTTCAGTTCAAAGGACACTGCAAAAGTTCCTTCTGAGAAGACAACTCTAAATTTCATGTTTTCAGCTCAGACCTTTCTGGTCAAACAATGACTATGCAAATGTATCTGTGGGGGTCACACACATCTGGCACACTTTAGAAAGCAGCTACAGAACAAAGCCAACACACTAACTTCTTCTCTTCCATCTTCTACATTGACTTCAAATAGACTTAAACTTGTATTAATTTATTCTCTTTTATGTGGAAACTTTTTGTTACATGTCTAATGAAAGGATTTACCTTCATTGCAACAATATCCACCCTCTCTTTCTGAACATCCTGGGAAACACAGAAACAAAACTAAAAAAACATGCATTAATTCAGGTCTTGCAGACTCAGGAAAAAAATAGACCGAAATCCTTTACTGCTCCATTTTCCCCTCCAGCTTGTTCTCCTATTTAATTACAAAACAGCATTTTTCCCCTCACATATTAACTTACATTACAACAAAGGCAAGTATGCCAGAGAAGTGTCTCAAGACCTTGAGCTGTCTCAGAACAAACAGTTTGAGCCTAAAGTTTTCTTGCCTGTTCCCTCCAAATAGCCTTTGATGCAAGAGCCCAACACCCTAGCACAGCATTTCACATCCCCTGCACAGCAGCAACCCAAGAGAAAGCAGAGCACTGCCAGTTATTCCACACAGCTCAATGCCTGATGGATAAACCCAATAGGATAACCTTCCTAGTCATCTCTGGCATCCCTTTATTTTATATATTGTTCTTCATCTAAGGTCATCTATTTTTAAAGAGATTTCTCCTTTCTCTGTAGAGTAGCTCTCAACAGTGACACATCATACCCTCCCTTCCCTGAAGTTCTTGTAAGCCACTATTTTTAGAGCATGAAACAAGTACCTGTGAAGGCCAGTGTTTCTTTGCTCATCCTTTTCCCTGGTGCCCTTTCTAGAATTGTTTCAGAGATGTGGCTTCTTCAGTTTAAGAAAAAAAAAAATGGCCTTTGCCCTACCAAGTATCTTCTAAACTAAGCAGTGAAAGAAAACAGAGGAGTAAGGAGAAGGGGACACAGAAATGCAATCCATGTATAAAAGGGCACATCTTTCAGCCTTGCAAGAGTTTTTCAGCCAAGCTGACAGCCCACGGGCACCCTAGGATCCTTGCACACACATGCAGTTGCTCCAGAGAAAGATTCACACCCACTCTGACCTCTCTGATGTGCATGCCCAACCGACAAGAGAAATCCTCTCCCAAAACAGTGTTGCCTCAAAACAGCCTGAAGCCCAACATCATCACCAAAATAGTCCAGATGCAGAAGGGTAACAGCAGAAAGGGAAGGAGAAACCTTTTGTTTGAACCCCAGGTCAGCACCCTAACATTGCCAGAATGCCAGAACACAGTCCTGCAAGGGACAGCTACTGTACATTACATGGGGATTTGCAGAAATTCACATTAAAAAAACAATTTAAAGGTCATGAAGGTAAAGGGAAACCTGCAACTCACTCTCACAGTGATTCTATCCCACTTGAACAACTGCACATTGCTCCCAGACACTTCTCAAAAGCAGCAAATGCTAACTCTCACCTCCTTCCTCAACATTTGGCACTGGAATAAAAACGCTAAGATACAGAAGTTAAGAAGCAGAGGTAACAGCCCCCTCAGACAATCCCACCTTTTCTGCCTGGAAAGCTTACAGAGCCATGCATGTGAAAGCACAGCTCAGCTCTTCCACTTTAGGAAACAGGATTGTGCAAGGGCAGCTACTAGAAAATTGTTAGGTAGTTATCTTTCCTGCAAATACCCTTCCCTTAGGCATTTGTGCTACTCCTCTTTCAGGTAGAGCCAGCCTGAATTTTTCCCTGAGATTCTCAGAAAAGCACCCTAATAAATCCCCTCCTAAGCTGTACTGAACCTACTAACGAGACTTCTGTGACTGCTCTTAGAAGTTAATGCCTCATATAAACTCCTAGGAACAGGAATTCTAAAGGGTCAGACCAGATACTTTAGAGAGTCAAAAGATGAACCAGAAAACCATCACCTAGAACACAAAGAAATTCAACTTGTAGACTCCAAACCAAACTACTAGAAAAACCTTGGTATGAGCAAGACAGTTACAGACAAATTAACCTGCAAATTGGAAAAAACCAAACAGGAAAGCACTGAATAGCTCTTCACCTCAAAGTGCTGAAATCAAATATGGAAGATAATTTGGGGTGCTGTCAACTCTTATGCCTTAACAACAGTCTAATTCATTCCGAGTCTACTAACACATTCATCAGGAGGGATGTTTTTCTCCCAGGTTGCCCACTTGGTAATGTTTAAAAAAAAAAAAAAAAAAAAGACCATTCCTTATCTCCCCAAAACACCCACAGACCAAGTAAATGCATCAGTCTCTGCCATTCTGTGCTCTGTTAGTTACTGACTTTTCCCTATTTCTTTTGAGAACTGCAAAAGCAAAGTGTGTTTAAGTTAAAGAAGACAAGAGGGATCAACTCCTCTTCACCAAATCTTACAAAATGTCAACAAGTCAAGGAGTGACCTCAGCCTGAAGTCACCTGAAGGGCTCAGTACTCCACAGCCTCTCTAGTCAGTTAATAAGTAAAGCTTCAGAAGTTGTAACCACATCACACACTAGTGACTCTTGCCAAAGGGCTACTATGGCTCGGGATTAATGAGGCAGTAAAAAGGCTACAGAACTTGAGAGATTACAATCAATTTGAAAAAAAATAAAAAAAATAAAAGAAATCTGGTTAGATTCCAGTTAAAAATCAGAACCTTCCTGTCCAATATCTACTGATGAACTATCGCACACAGTCCCCAATAATTGAGTTTTGAGTTAACTCCATAATTGGGCTCGTCCTCAAAGTGGAGAACACATTCCCATTTTGGCACACTATCTCAACCTCAGGTGCTCCCTTGCTTCCCTTACCAGAAGGCAGAGATAGCAAGAGAAGCAGTTTGTGTTCTTGCAAGCAACCAAATAAAGCTGTAAAGAGCAGAGAACTGGATGAACCAAGACAGTAAAATCTGTCTCAGTTGCTGTAAAGGTTGCAAGAGAATAGTTTCCACATTGGCCAGAGGTTGCTAAGCAAGCCCTGACTTCTGCCTGAGATTTTTCTATGACAGAATCTGAAGGAGATAATTGGACATTGCAGGGCATCAGGAGGACGTGGTCTCACACAATATGTTCAGATATTCCCAAGAAGTTTTAAGAAGCATCTTTCCCTTCAGCAGATCCCTCTAGAAACACACAAAAGTGTTTTGGACATACCTGCTGTCCATCTTCATTCTGTCTGGTTTTAAGGGTTTGTTTTAAGGGGACACAACAACACAGGTTTCATGTGAGTCTCTGCAGAAATCCTGTAAGGAACATGCCCTTCCATCAGGAAAATATATATATCCACATCACAAAGGATGGGAATATCTGCCAACTATATGTAGAACCATGTCTGTCACAGAAGACAAAGTTCCTGGCTGCAGGTTACACTACCGTCCCAGCAAAGCAGAGGTGAAATCCAAAGGCATCCAAAACTTCAGAAAACACAAGGGCAGATCAAGATACATCCAGGAAGAAGCAGAAGAATCTCAGGGACAATGCTCTTTGCACACTGCTGTCAGAGAAGTGCATTTAATGCAGAATCAATACCAGAGACGGAAAGGGACATTTTAAAGAGCAGCTTCAGGGAGGACAGCAGTCAGCAATGGGAAGGCCTGGAAAAGGCAAAGTGTAGGGCATGAGGCAAGAGCAGAGCCTACCCAGGAGTATGGTGACAGAGCAGCTGAGCAGGAAGAGTTAATTCCTAACCTCTGCATACTCATGGCTTGCACCCCAGTGTGAACAGTCAAAGGATTTTAAACTCCTGTGTTTGCAAAAAGCAAGGCCTGAAAAGTCATTGCAAGATTTGTTTACCCAGCATCTCCAAGAAAATCTCCCTAAATGCAGACTTCTACAGAAGTAAAGAACAGAGTTTAAAGATTAGTCAGGGTAAACAGTGTAAACTAGTCAGGGTAAACAGTGCAAACGTGAGAGTCCTCACACCAAGAGAAAGAAAAATGCTGATATCTGAAATCAAACACTGCTCCACAACCAAAGAAAGAGAAGCACTGCCCCAAAACACACACACACGCACCTCACAGACCACACAAGCAGTACTTTTCAATTTGCAATAGGAACTCTGGTATCTTAATAGCAGCAAATTGATTGTGCTTAAAAGCTGGTACATAAACAAAGAAAAATTGATCAGAAAATGGACTGTAAGTAAATCCCTAAAGAAAAAAACAAACACAAACCCTTTTGATGCCATACAGTTCGAAGGCATTGTCCCAACCTGCTCTGAAGAACCAGACCTGTGTGAGATGCTGAAAGAAAAACCCGCAGGCAGGCAGCAGTAACTGGTCCTGCTTCCCCCCCAGGTATAAAATAAAGAACTCCCTGCATTTTATACCAGAAAAATCTTGCCTGAAATAGCACAGTCCAACCTCCTGGGGAGCCTCAGCTGACATCACTGTCACCTGATGAGACAGTTTAGCTGTCAAGCTCTCAGTCCTCAGCTCTACCCCCTACCACACATCAGTGTTCGGAGGCTCCCAGAACTGCTCCCAGGACAGCAGACTGAGATTGGCTCCAGCAGCTCTGTGGGTTCAGTGGCCAAGCAGAACAGCTTGCTCAGCTCCTGCAGACACTACCAAGAGCCACTCTTTCTATTTATAGCTTCTCAGCAAACAAGGACAGGATTGTGCAAGGGCAGGTTTACACAGGGCACGTGACCGGTGCACTATCAAAGCACCGCTTCATTATGAGACAGACATCAGGTACCTCATGCCCACAGCCATTCCACTAATTAAACGAGTTTTATTTTTATATAATCACAGAATCCTGAGCCTCCTTTTCTCCAGGCTGAGTCCCTGCAGCTGCTCCTCATAGGACTTACCTTCCAGATCATTCCTTTCTCTGGACACACTCAGCCCCTCAATGTTTACCTTGCCATTAGGGACCCAGAACTGAACACAGGATTCAAGGTGTGACCTCACCAGTGCCCAGAACAGGGACAGAGTCACTGCCCTGGTCTTGCTGCCACACCACTGCTGAGACAAGACACCATTTTCCTAACTTAATCCACAGCAGTGGGCTGCACCAGCCTGACTTCTTTTTGTTAGAAGCCACACTTCCAACAAGAACAAGCCTGCAAACTACACAACACAGTCCAATCATCTGCTTTATCTACATTCTCAAAAAAAATTCA
Organism: Acanthisitta chloris; assembly: GCF_000695815.1. Classification (NCBI taxonomy): domain Eukaryota; kingdom Metazoa; phylum Chordata; class Aves; order Passeriformes; family Acanthisittidae; genus Acanthisitta; species Acanthisitta chloris. Next base: position 1,744 of record NW_008687498.1, on the reverse strand, counting down.
AGTCAGGCTAACTCAGCCTTCAAGCTTCCTATCCCCAGATGTTCTGACCAAGGCTTGCTAGAGGAATCATAAATTAATTTGAAACTGTGGATGGAAGCCTCCTATTTTAGAGGGGGTGACTGTGTGAAATAATCACATCCTCAAACCTTTTACTTTCCAGTCCCAGCTTAACTTGTATTTTAGTAAGGGAAGGGGGGAAATATTCAGCTCCAGAGAAACTGCCTTCTGCTTTAGCAGCACAGCCACTCTTCTTCTTTCCTGGCCTCAATGGCAAGCAACCATCAGAGCAGTCCAGAGATGCCAAGACCTGTACACCCTGCTTTAATTCCTTGTGTCTCCCTTAAAGGGAAGTTGCACAGAAGCCCTGTAAGTAGGTCAACCAAAACCCCTCACGGCCTACCAGCCATGCTGTAATCCAGCCAAGAGACTCCATTAGGATACGACAAGGGTGGCTGAATTTCTATACAGCTAATTAGCGTTTCAGGCTGTCACAGCAAAATCCTCTGAAAAATCTGGCACGATGCTATCACAGGTGAGACAATTAGCATTCATAACAGAACCCTGGTGAAAAGAGAGAGGTGTTTATTTGTGTTAAAACCGGGATTTTCTGAAGAAAAACAGGCCTGACGAGTCTCCTGCTCCGCTCAGCTGCATACCATGCCTTTGGCAGGTAGGTCAAGCGAACGCTCATTGCTGAACTGGTTTCTCATTACAATCTCCCTAAATACACTCATGGGAAAGCTGCTGGATACTTCAAGGTGAATCCTTTTCACTTTTAAAGCACAAGAAACTGCAATGATTTTAGCGACTTGGAAGAGTGGTAACCGATGTCAGCCCTAAAAGACACCATTAAAGCAGATGAACAGGGAGAGTGAAAGCTGTTATTTGCTTTCTTGCTGACAGCCTGAAATGCCTGAGATTCTCCATTAAATACTATCAGTATTTCTAGTGGAAGGTGTCCCTGCCTGTGGCAGGGGGCTGGAACTAGATGAACTTCAAGGTCCCTTCCAACTCAGGCCATTTTATGATCCTATGATATTAAAACTACAATAACACACAAGACTAATGTACAACCATCCAAGATCTCAGGGGCACAATCTGCTGTTGTTTGACAGCTAGCTATTCCTATGGTTCTCAAGCAGCTAGTCAGGCCTTTTTTTAGTTGACTTGTGGTGTGCTGCAGGTTAAACTTGAAAGCAAATAAGCCCTAGGTTTAAAATAATGCCTTATTTAAAGGCAATTTCTCTGAGAAATAATGTACATCACTGTGCAAGCCCTTACGTTTTGGGATTTCTAGCTATTCCATGCCACAACCTGAATGTGTATTACCATAGTCAGAATATGAATGATTTCTGTACTTCTGTGACGCACAAAGCACAAGCCCTGCATGTTCCAGCCCCTAATCCCGGTGCTAAAGGGAGAGTATCAGCTATTCCCCCTATCACTTTCACTCTCACCGCTGCGACAACAGGTAACAAGGCAGCGAGCAGCAAAATCAGTGGAATTTTCCATATGGCGCTGGGGATCCTAATGAGACGCACACAGCAGCAAAGGCAGTCTGCGGGAAGATTAGCAGCTGCCTATCTGGCCCTGAACTGCCGAGCACGAACGGCGCCGGGGGCAGGATAAGAGCTCCCAGCGATGGTTCCCGGCGCTCGGGCCCCGCGAGCTGACCGTGCTGCGCCATCCGTGCGGGAGGAGGCCGCGCAGTGACCCCGAAGCCACCGGGACCTCCCACCCTCCC